>NW_020448930.1:470291-687022 GCF_003343035.1 Apteryx rowi | reverse complement strand
TTCCCCCCCCCCCCCAGAAGGCATCTCGCTATTCAGTAATGTGATTATTGCAGAATGGCCGCAGCAGATCTCGCTCTTCCCGGCAATGTTACGTTTATTTTCAGCGCAGAATTTATGAAGCCCGAAGCTGAACGTGTCCTCATCTGAGGTCATCTTGCTTTGCGAAATGTGTTGTGAAAATGAATTCACATACAGTTCTCTTAGTCCCTTTATTTATTTATTTATTTATTCTGGCTACCATTAGCAAGACAAAAGTCTGGTAAGTTTTGTGATTGTTCCTAGCTGGATGCAGCGGGATGGCAGAGGGGGACAAGCCCTGGCACAGCCTGTCCTCTGAACTGACGCTAATGGGGCAGCAGATCCCCTGGTAAATCATCCTCTGATTAGCACAGTGGTTCGTTTTCCTCAGACCACTGCAAAATTACCATGTTTGGGTGACATGACTATGATATCATATGGCTGCAGTGTGACTAATGCTGTTATATGAATTAAAAAAAAAAAAAAATCACCTTGTTTAGCTTTGTGGCTACAGTGGGGCTACCAGGCCTTAACTGTGCTTGTTAAGACACTGAGAGTAGTTTGCAGGAGGAGTGAAAAAGAGGCAGACAGTATAGCGCTGTGTTGCTTCCTCCATGGCCACTGGCTAGGCGTACAGAGGCGAGGAAGGAAAAGGGCCTTGGTTCACAAAGTATCTTTCTCCCATTCTGAAGGCGGGTTTTGAAAAACGCTGTTCTGCCTCTCCAAGAGGACCCCTAGGAGGAATTTTTCCTCTGAGGCTCGCTGCCGCCTCTCGCTCCCTTGTGACTGCGCCTGGGTGTACAATCTAGCCCATAATAATGCTTATCCTTTGGGAGATGTGAGGTAAAGTGGAAAATTTGCCTGGCAAGGTTCAGCCAGTCATAAAACGTTACGATTTAGAGAAAGCGTGCGAGGAGAGGGTGCAGTGCCTTCAGGAGCGCCTGACGTCGTGCTGCGGCGGCGGCGGCGGGCGGCGGGCGGCGGGCGGTCCCTCGGGAGGAGGGCCGCTAGCATGCAGGGCCCAGGCTGCCTCCCGGCTGCGTGTGCGGCGCCTGCCCCCGTGCTGGGGAGAAGCAGCTTGAATGGGGCCCTGCGGAGCCCCGGTCTGCTGACGGCGGTCGAGAGCGTGCTTCCCATAATGACGGCGTGGAGAGGAGTCCCGGGAGATACAGTACTGGCTGCCTGCCTTGAGGGAAGACAGCTTTGCTGCTGCTGGGACTCTGTTTGCTACTAAATGATACCAGGGTACCAAGAGGCTCAGATAATCATTTCGTTAGTATTTTTTTTAATCCGTAAATACGAATATTCGGATTACAAAAACATTCGCTCCTGTAGGAAATTCTGGGATTTTTACATGTGTTTTAAATCCAGATAGAAATAAAAGGAGTCTTTGGAATAGTTGTGCCAAATGAAGCACACCAAAATAATTTGTTTGGGCTGTTTTGATGGTTTTAATATGTTTTAATTTGTTGTCACTGTTTCAGCTTTTATGGGAGATTTCATTATGTCATATAATTGCATGAAATTCAAGCTGATAAGATGAAATGTTTCCTCAGTTTCTGATGAAAAGAATCAAAGAAAGCAATGCATTTTCATAAAATACCTGTATTTTGCTGAATCAGCATTTTCCAAGAGCCATGAAGTATTTTGGAAATTTTTCAGTCAATTCCAATAGAAGCCTTATAATCAATGAAGATAAGAATTTTTTAATGACTGGGAATCCGTCTGCCAGGCTGAGAGAATCTGACATTTAACACATTAAGATTGACGAAGATCTTTAAAAAAAAAAAAAAGCTTCAGCGTAGTTTGAGGTCAAGGAAGTCCCATACCCTTAACACTGTCATTACAACATAATTTAGCTGGGATGTTTTTTCTCCTTCACTTGTGTCCCTTGTGAAGAAAAATATTAATACTGTGGGGATCTCATAACTTCTACAAATCCCATTTTCCCATTTTTGTAGTATATCTCATTTTCTGATGTGTGTTGGCAACATTTCAGATTTTCTCAATGTGATCTTTTAAATATGAACAGCATTACTGTTTGCTGCTGCTTGTTAATGTTCAGTTCTGTTTGTTTTTTGCTCCACTTTGAAGTGTGGTACTAGGAAAATAATGAAGTTGAAAACAGACCGATTAATAATAGCCACCTGAAGAAGACAATTATCCTGAGGATTTTAGAAATCTGATTAAAACATGTATGTGAAAAAGTAGATTTTACTGTTAAAATGAAATAATTTGCTCATGTAAAAGCAGTTCAGTAATTGTATGTGTGCATGTGTGTATATTCCTATTAGAGAGGAGCAGTCAGAGCTAACAGCCCACCACTCATTCTTTTGAAATTCAAAGGAATAATCATCTTTCCATTATCTAGGTCATTAGAAGGCTGGGCTACCCCAGAAAGTGGGAGAAAACAGGTAAAACAGGATACACTAGAGAGCTTAACGCCTGCCTTGTTGGATGGAGGCTGTTCCTACAGATCTGTGTCTACACTGACCTCCCTGGAGCACCAGTTTGGGGAGAACTTGTTATCCTGAGTGCAATGCCAGTAAAAGCACTGAGGTCTCTGAGCCTAGAGGCTGGCTGGATGCCTCCAAAGGCCTAAAGCTAGCCAGCAGAAAGCACTTCACGCAGGAATACGGGCTGTCGCAGTGTGGCCCTGCGTGCTTACATCTGCCGTCCTCAGTGCTCAGGGAAGTGAACTGACCATGTTTTTAAGATGCAGCGGCTGGCTCGATGCTGCTCTTTCAAGATCTTGACTACCAAAACAAGAATGAAATATGGCCAAAAAATTAAGTCTGTTGTTGAAGAAACAGTGTTCTAGTGAAAGTAGAAGATACTCACTCACTCTATACTCTCTTCTCTCTGTGTGGCAAGCTACCTCGATCTCCTGCCACAGTCTCTGCTTTCCATGGCACTCTTGCCAAATAAATGCACTGATTTGAAAATTGTGTGTGTGAGGTTAACTGAAAACGAAGATTTTTGCTGTTCTAAGTGTGAAGACAAGCACTGGGTACAGTGTTCCTTTTGTTTTTTTTATTTCATGCCTGTTTTGAATTTTCATTGTGCTACAGATTTTTGTCTGGAGAACACAAAATGGCTTTGCGTGAAGAATACGTGAAAAACTGGAGTTACCTTTTGAAAGGTGTGGGAAGTGGTTTGAATCACAAACTAGATTCAGAATGAAGGAGAAGAGTTAGAATTACAGTATCAAGAAAGTTTTGTCTTAACAGAAAACATATGACGCTTTCTGAGTAGAGGGGGCTACACCCAAGGTTAGATCACAAATGCATGTCTTGTGGATCTTTTCTGGAATAAACATAAGTGCCTTGAGCTGCTTGAGTCTTGTATTCATGAGGAAAAAATAATCTATGGTCTTGCCTCATGTTAGCTAACAGAAGATAAAATAGTGAAAAAGAGGTACCAGCTGTGCTTTTTATGAGCTGGTGAATATTACCTTCCTTACAGTTTTTTTTTTTTTTTTTCTCCTAAGCTGCTAATTTACATGAAAAATTAAACTTCCTTGTCATCGCTAGAAAGGTGGTATCCTTTCCTGTCTTTTCAGCTACTGTATGCTAGCTACCACAAGCTCTTGGAGTTGAGGTTGCATAAGACTGTCATTTTCAAAAGGCTTTGCTTTGAAAATAAAAGCGTTTAGGCACCCAGAACTGACAACAGGTGAATTTCAGAGTGAGAAGTGAAGTGCACTGATTTAACTGAAATAGAATGATCACTTGAGAGGATAAACCAGTTTAGGCAAAATCCAGAGAAACTCCAATTACATCAAATTTGAAACTGAAATATAGACAATGGTACTTAAATGTACTAAATCTTGACTTTGTGTGCCAAAATCTTTATTTTACCAAGAGTACCTGCGTCAGAGAGTTATGATGAGGATTGTGCTGGGGTGGTTCCCTGGCCAGCCAGGGTAGCAGCTTTCCCGACACTGCAGCCCTCCACTGCTGGACAGGGTTGCTGTAGGTGTCCAGCTGGAGCGCAGAGAAAGCATCGGTGCTTGCCTGAGCAGCTCCTTCTAGCTCACTTCCTTCCAGACCTGGGCATTCAATTTACTTGTCAGCACATGTGCAGCTCCACTCCTGATCACATAACAGAAATCTGGCAGGAGAACTGCTCCTGGACTGCTGGTTGTCCCTAGGTAGCCCTAGAAACATAGCTCAACCACTGTTTTTAAAACTATGATCAGCAAAGACACCTCGGGACAAAGAGATTTTGTGTAAGTTGAAACAATCCAGGAGTTAAAAAATGAGTGGTTAGCAGCCTTATTCTCACAGTATAGATTGTGTGCAAGGCGTATGGCTGGAACTGGCTCAGGGCATCCTGGAGTGTGTTGTTGCTCCTCCATCCTCCTCTAAAACAGTTAGACGACAGCATTGTTTCACCAGGGCAATGGGGACGCGCCGTTTCTTCTTAGCCCTAACCTACTGATCTTAGAGCAGGAGATACTTTAAGATACCAAGATATATCAGTTACTGTGTTTCATAATATCACCCTGATTGTAAAGTGCAACCTAGTAAAAAATTTCCAAGCATATTCCCTGGGGCAAAGCACTGCAAAACCATTTGGGCTCTAAGCATGGCATAAAAATAGTTTAAGGATGTTCCACACTCATTGTAACCCTTTCAGAATGTTTGTTTGCAAAGCAAAAATATATTATTCCCAGTTGTGAGACTGAAACCTATCCCAGGCTCTGCAAGTCAAACTGGGTCCCTTCCATCTCACAGATCGTTGCAGTACTAGTAGTTCTGTTTGGCAGATAATCCTCAGCTACTTGCGTATAACCCTATTGATTTGAACGTCTGCCCCCAGCAACACCTGTGCAAATTTGTGGATGGCACTGGGACTGCACAGATGCTGTGGAGGGCATACTCTGGCATACAGGATATTTATTACTGCTAGTGATGCATGAGATGGAAGGAATCCAGAACTCAGGCTGAGTTTGTGCAGCTGGCAGTTAGCAATTTACTTGCAAACTGAGCTCATTGAGTAGGAAAATCAGTGTGATAATGAAGCCCCCAGTGCCATTTTTACCAAATCACTTTTTAGGGCAGGAGAACAATTTAGAGGAGATGTGTCTCTTATTAAAAGTGTCTGAATATTGTACTTGAAAAAAATGAGGGGAATCCCATAAGAGATTAGATCACAGTTATTTGATATCAGAAATCACTGTTACTAAGCCTGTTTCAACAGATATGTCTACCTATTATCTAGAATTCTTGAAATACATACATTCAATAAACAACACAATATGGTAGTTTAATTTTAACTTGATTTTACTTAAATATTTATTCATGAGCCAGTTAGATAAAATTAAAAAGAGAACAAAATTATTTTTAGTGGCTTTTATTTTGTTTGGTGTGAAATCTTTCACAAAATTCCAAACAATTCAAAGTGACAGAGTTTGTTCATAAAACTATGTGTGTATGATGTTGGCCTATAAGCATTGACATTCAGAGTGTTTCAGCAAGTCTCTTAGGAGAAAGTTTTGTACCTTGAACCAATTATAGACCATCTCTGGTTAAATTGCAAAGCCAATTTGCTTAATATGGGTAATTTGATGTTGTAAAGTATTTGTCAGTACCCTAGGGTAGTCTCTTAGGGCACACAGGTTTCACTGTATAGCATTTCACACTCATACATGTGCCAGTTAACCTGCTTAGGTGCAGATTATTTATTGTTCATATAGGTTTTGTTACATTATGTACTTAATTTATGCTATGTGCTTGAAGTTTCTCTTTATCAGGTCTAGAATGATAATCACAGTAATTGTACTTCTTTTGCTTACTATTTTTTGGGGGGAGAGGAAGGATCTGTTCAGTCCAACAGGCTTCTTAGAATGTGAAAACGAAACAAGGACATAACAAAAATACATAACAAAATTGTATAGTGTTGGACACCACACTTACATGCCCATTGGAGGTATAAAGCATGTTCCCAATTGAACACACACACACACACACACACACACACACACAGATTTGCCATTTACCTTTTCCTGACTCCTAAAGAGCAGCGGAGGGTTGCAGGTGTACTGTCCTCACTGTCAGCTACCACCAAATAACATTTGAATCTATAAAATGGGAACAGAGTATGTGCTTTGCCTCCATTGCCTTAAAGGGGACAGCAACGAAACCTGCAGAGAAAACACTCTTAGCAAGTCTCTTGTCTCACCCTAGGCTGACTGTGATCTGCTGATCGGTTGTCCCTTGCATATACCATTATAGAGCAAGCAGAAGGCCACTCTGCAGCATACACCTGAAAGACTTTTCATTTACAGGACTTATGCAATGAGCAGGATTCTGCAAAATCCTGCAGGAGTTTTGCTAAGAAGAGCCTTACCCCAAATGCGACCTAGTCCCATATCATTTCCAGATCACATAATCAAAGATACTTGAGGACGTATCCCTAGTGTAACCTGCCCTGTCAGATCAGCAAGAAATCTGACCCATCAAGGAACAACCCCAACTCCATTTTGAGCAGAGCCTTCTAATGGGGGAGGCGTAGGTGCATTTTGGGTGGTGCATGGAGCCCAAGCCAGCAAGATGGGTGGCTTGTGTGCTGGCTTTGTGCCAGGCCAGCTCAGGGGTCTTCAGAAGCTTTTCCCAGAGCCAGGTTTTGGAGAGAGACCTCTGACAACCCCTGAAAAAGAAGTGGCAGCCTCAAAATGGGGCAAGAGGAGCCAGAAGTTGCAAGAAGCTGAAGCTTCTTGTGTGTGGAGTAACATTTCTCAAATGGAGGTGCTTACGGAAAGGTAATCTTCTTCCCAGGCAGCTGCGAAGCTTTGCACTGTAGGCAGGCGCTAATTGGTGGATCGAGTTGACGCATCTGCCAGGTGCCCTGGCTGCATTCCCGTATGAGCTGCTTCTGCCCACTTTTGGCAGAGCTCTGCCTAGAAAAGCAAGGGCCACGGGCTCCGGGGACAGCAGAGACATCCCTCTCTAGGCAGACTTTTCCTGCTGGCAGTCCTGAGCTTGGGTGTGCATGGTCAGGAACCAAGTGAAAGACATGCAACAGCTGTACAGTTGAAAGGGAAATTAGAGCTTCATTACTGAACAAAGCAGCAAACCATATAATATTCCTGTTGGTTGTATTAGAGAAAATTAGAGAAATATTTAGAGAAAAAGATTGTATGAAGATCTCTATACAGCTCTTTATGTCCACGTTTTGTGTTTTGTCCCTGTAAATCTTTCTATTACTATTGTTTCACAAAGAAATAAATTTAACAAATGTTTCATTGCTTTTTTTTTTTCCAAATGGAAAACAAACAAACAGACCTCCTAGTAATAAATAATATCAGCAGTCACAAGAAATTCTACAGTAGCTAAGCAATGAAGTAACATAGAAATGATGTTTATTTTATTCCTATGCAAAGCCCTGCTGAATTCACAGGAATGCATTAAATATGCTGAATGTGACTGGGACTCTGGGAAAGCAACACTTCAGTTATTACCAGTTTAAATTTTCCATTTTTATTAATTTGTAAATTTGAATAATAACCTTAAAATAAAAGACACTACATAGCTGTAAATATATGTGTATATATACAGGCATTACTATATTACAGGCAATTCTTATGAAAATTGTTATTTTTTTTTCAGTTTCTAAAGGAATATCCAGCAAAATTACTAAATATTCACCAAAAATCAGTAACTGCAAAACCCAGCATACTCCTCCCTCTAACAACCTTTGTTTTGTAGTAAAAATGAGAAACATTTCTTTATTTCACCCTCTATTTATTATTTATGAAATAATACTGGGAAATTCAAGCTGCATGCAAAACCTTAACTGTACCAGTCATTTTATGAAGATGAAGAACATGTTCATTTGGAAAAGATTCTTCACCTTAAACCAAAAGCCCAAACTGTCCCTCCTTCTCCCTCCTTCACCTCCTCCTTCCCCTAGCTTTCCCTTGCGTTACAAACTGTACACTGCTAGTGTTAATGCCACCAAGATATTCAATAACATAAGAGGCTTGAAGGTTTCCTGATGTTTTATCACACAATGACGAAAATATCATAACACTTCTAACTTCATCAAATCAGGCATTTCATTACAGCATCCTGCAAGTATAGAAAACTGATTGTCTTGTGTCAGCATGGCCTCAATCCAGCTCTTGCATACAAGACATGGTTACTAATGATCTTTGTGAGTCAGCTGAGACTTCGTCTGATTTTCAGTTTTGCCACACTAGGAATTGTCAGCCAGAGCAACAAATAGAATATGTTTATTACAGCTTATCATATAGTTTGTTTGACAAAATGTTCAATCAATAAAAAAACAAAAAATAATAATTAATTGTACTTGCAATTTGCACAGCAGTTTATATCTCACAACAAACCAATGTCTTCGGTAAGGAGCTATTATGATCATTTTACAGAAGGGAACTGCAGTTTTGGGGGTTTCCCTGCACCATCAGTGTTAGACAGAAAACGATGGTGCTGGGAGCTGGAAACACCTTCCCAATTTCTGTTTTGTCCTTTACCTGACAAAACACCCTGCTTTACCTGACTGGCTATGCTACCTGTTGGAAAGTCTGCACTGACAATTAAGCGTTTTATGGAGGAAACTCATTTTTAAGCACAGATGTGCCCCAAATCGTCAGTGTGTGCCCCAAGCCTGCATTGGGGCACAGTCTTATGCCAAACTTCAGACCTTCCTGGGGAACCGACAGATGACAACACAACAGCTCGTTGGCCAAACTTTCATTCCTCTCATCTGGATGGTTTGATCATCTATAAAGCACAGCAGTACAACTTCTCTCACTACCATATAGCCTGATCCCAGCTTTTCCTGAGAGACTGTGGACTTTTTGAACCTGAGCTGAAACCAACGTTGGGGAAAAATTTCCCATGCCACAGAACTAATGTGTCCGCATGTCCCCTTGCAGGGAGACACCCTATAAAGCATCAGGTCTCATATGAACGAGAGTAACAGGGGTCTTGCTCGACCCCCTCCGCGTTCCGTTGCATATTCTTTCTTCTTCAGCACATCCCAAACTGCAAGAGAAGAAAAAGGGTGGCTAACCAGCTATACATAAATTTAAAATTCCTCTCCAAGCTCTTAATCTGGCAATTTAGGCAGAAATGAAACAAAGCAGGAACAGAACATCTGACTCAGTGGTAAGATAATTTATCTAACACTACACAATGAGCCTGGCAAAACTGGAATAGTCCTAAAATCCTCCTGATTACAGTCCTGTGAGCTGTTTACCACACAGTCTTGAGACTAAATGAATATGTACATTGAGAAGTTACATTTGAAAAGACAGCTTGCTACAATGCAATTGCTCCCATTTTGGGCCAGGGTAAAGATCAGAATTGGAGCCAACCCAAGTAGCAAAATATATGAAATGAAAACGTGCTTTTTTTTGCATGTGAACAGTTTTCTCTCGCAATGGGTAATTATTTGGGAGGACCATCTACTTTTATTCTCAAACAGGGAAAAAAAAAAGATTGTTGTCATGTTGTTTCATTTCTGTGTTATTCTGGTAATGTATTTTAGTGACTGTATGCATTTCTGATTATTCAGAATCACTTCACAGAGAGATTGAATTTACATTTTACCTAGACACCAGGCTTACCCAGAAAGATCTTTTTCATTTCAGTGCTAGTCTGAAAATCCATTATTTGGTGTTCATCATATGCAGGTTTTCATTTCCAGCAAGATTGCTGTGGCAGAAGAAATATAGACAAACTCAATGGCTCCACTAAGTATGAGTTTTCTTGTAATACAGGAAAAGCCGTTCTGGTTTCTCTGAACACTGAGCTTGGAAAATGTGGGCCCAATTCTGGAAAATATGGTTTGCCTCCAGAGAGCAGTTTCGCATCCTAACCTCCCACTTAGACTCTGCTTCTCTTCTACATGGGCCCCTCTCAGATGTCAGGATGGCTGATACTGTTTCTCCTGAGAAAACTTTCCACTGCTATGAAAATAGTTTTACATTTAACCCTGGGATTCTGACTTAACTGGAAATGCTGGTCCTGTAGCCCTTATTCAGTATTTCAGCGATGAGAGCTGCTTTGCCAACACAGATCCTGATCAGGGACTTGTCGTAACATCCAACAGTTAAAGTTGTTTCAAATATGAAATTTTCTTCCTGTAAGAAAGTTTAGCAATAGTCAGTTCCACYGGCCATGAGGCTCAACAGTCCTGCTGGTACTGTTAAACCCTCTAGTCCAGTTCAGGTAAAGT
The DNA here is from genome assembly GCF_003343035.1 of Apteryx rowi. Classification (NCBI taxonomy): domain Eukaryota; kingdom Metazoa; phylum Chordata; class Aves; order Apterygiformes; family Apterygidae; genus Apteryx; species Apteryx rowi. The sequence continues at coordinate 676,798 of NW_020448930.1, read as the reverse complement.
CACTATTTCATTGTATCCCTCCACTGAGCCCAAAATATGGATGTGTGATATGGTGCCTTTGTCTTGTCCACAATTTGGGCAATACCTGGCACAGCGGTGCTTTGGTCCGTGCCAGGGGTCCATCGTTGTTCCCACACTGCAAGTACTAGTAGGCACTACGAATTTAGAAAGAATTACCAGAGAGGCTGGAACTGAAGGTTGAAATGCTACTCAAGAAGAATATTATGAAAAGGTCGGATTTAGAAATGTCAGGGTGAAAACATAGATATTTGAATTTGAAATGAAGTGATTTAATGTTCCACAAATTTTCCATTTGGAGTAGGCCTTTAAATTAAATCAACAAGAAATGTGAATTTAAAGTTTATTCAGATTTTCTTTATTGGGATTTCCCTGTTCATAACATCAATTTGTTATTGTTGTTGAAAATTATAATTTTCCAGTAACATGATTTGGACAAAATCACTAGTTTCTGGATTTTGTTTTGAGCAGAAAATGTCAGTCACTACACAGCTATATTAATTGGTAACCAATCACACAGCACTAGCTCATTTTGGAGAACACGCTAGTCTTGCTGTTAGGTGTTTCACTGATATAAACTTTAAGGGTGAACTGAGGAGGAAGAGGGGGAGATAAGGAATTGCTGAAGGGAAGCAAATGGGAAGGGGGATGAGGAGAAAAGGTACAACATGGAAAGAGGGAGAAAAGTACAGAGGTGGAAATGTGCAGGAATAGGAGCTAATTGTCATATTCCACTGAATCATACTAAATTTTTATACAAAAGGTACTGAGCAAATAAATCAGTAACAATTATTTTGCATTTACTGTTTACAGATTGTTTGCTATTTCTCATCATTGTGCCAACTTCCTGTTAGCATCAGCAAGATAAGTGATGTAGACTTCAGGAAATATAAGAAGCATCCAAACGGTTGGGCCATATGCTGTAATTCCCACTGGAACGCAGTTCATCCTTCTGACTGGCTTTGGCACTTACAGGTTGGAAACCAGAAGAAAAAAAAATGAAGCGCAGCAGTAGAAGTGAGCTGCCTTGATCTGGCCTCATCTGACCTCTGCTCTTAATGCAGAAGATTTCCTAACTAACTGTAGTGAAAAAAAAAAAAAAGTTCAAAATGTGTAAAGCCCACATAGTTATTAGCCCCTTATAGAAGGCACAGGCATAAAGCAGTGTTTCACAGCATTTCACTGTAATGTTCTCTTCAGCTTTAATCTGTTAGTGAAACGCTTAAGCAAAAAGTTACAAGAAAATGAGTTCTTAGGGCAGCTCCAGTGTCACCCACATGTGCAAGATAAGGTTAGCAATTGCTCTCTTTTTTTTGAATAAAGACATTTTGCAGCTCAAACATGAGGTTAAATTGTGAAGGCTTCAGTACAGGCCATAAGTACTTCCATTTACACAAAGTACTGTTTTGAAATGTATATCTTACTAGTGGCTTTTTTTTAAAAAAAAGTCTTTTTTATACTTCCAGTCCTTCCACTTTTCCTGGTCATGGGCACTAGCTGACAAAGAATAAAGTCTATCACTATTTCTTTCCAAAAATGACACCCCCTTCTTCTCTCTACACTTGACAACAGCACAGAAGAGTGCAGCCTTAAAACAAAATTTTCTACAGTGTGTCATGTTACTGCTGAAATTTAATGATATTCAGGGCTAGGAGAAAAGAGCAGCTGCCCTCCAGGTGGTGTTCCGTAAATGCTCCCCAGAACCCAGCAGGAAGCTGTATAAGTTCAACTCAGTGAAGCAAATTCAATCATTTGCCCCTTTGTAAATGGAGCAWAAGMAAAAAAAAAAAAAAAAAGACTTTTTGAAGGATTCTAACACAACACAACTACATGTACCTAAAAGCTCACAAACACATTTTTTTTGGCTGACATCTCTTATATTTCAGATAAGCTTAATAGGATCTTACTATGAGCAATTTCACTCTAGAGAATTATGGAAAAGGTACCAGAAATTCCAGTAAACAGCCAATGTTTGTTTCATGTATAATTCAACAATGAAGGGTGACTAGAATGCTCTAAGGTTAAAAAGTTCCCTTAGCAATGATTTTTTATAAACATAAAATAGCTTTTCCAGGGAATTAACTTTTTGTGACAAACCTAATTAGTGCAGCATTATTTAATTAAATACAAATACCTTTGTGAATTTTCAGTTTGGATTATTGTTATTTTGCTACAGAATCTGCCTGCAAATTAGAACTACTGCGTTTGTGCCACAGCTCCTTTTAATACAAAGTATTATGTTAGTGCGTAAGATTCACTGTTATCCTTCACAGCCACCATCACAATTTACAACCGGCTTTATTAATACATTGTGCTATAAATCAAAATGATATGCAGCCATCTTGTTACAGCAGTCTGCTTGGACTAGAGATAAGGGAGTGACAGTATTTTTATCTTAAAATATTTTCACAGCTTTAAACCTCACCTTGTAAACAACATGAAAGTGAGTGATTTCCCTCTAATTTGCTGAACATTTGGCCTGATCTGCTTTTTATCTTAAACAGGTATGAAGTATATTAGAAAGTGATAAAAGAGATTCTCTGTCCTCGTGGAACTAAATAACTAAGAAATAAACAGCTTTGGTTTGAAAATAGGAATTTGGCTAATGATTAATGCATTATCTCTTGTGGCACTTCGAGGGGAGAAATTGCACAACTGAAATTCTATGTACTATAAACCTTCTAAATTTCACAGTGTATTTTTTGTTAGCAATGTTTTAGAAAGGCTTTCAAATTCATCAAATGTGTATATGGAGGGGAAGCAGCTGGATTAACCTGAAAAACAAATTAATGATCCATTTTCAAAGAGTGCTTTTAGGAAGGAAAAAGAAGGCCTGCTTTTGTATCATGAAATGCCATTCAAGGTCTCAAAACCTGGTTTGGATATTATTGAGTGGCCCTGCATTAGGATGGCAAACTACAAAATCTCTAGTCCCATTCTTGAAACTGAGTTTTTTCTGTGGACTATTATGCTGTCAAAACTCTACTTTTTTATAAGGTGCCCAAGTATGAATTTATATAACAATAAAATTTCCAAAGAAGTCATGAATGTCTAACAGATAAGTAATGGTTGTTATTGCAAAAGTATGCATACCAGAGCATGTATTTAACCAATACATTCAATAGTCATATATTTTCACAACCTTTTTTTTTTCATACTGCACTATTTTGCAATAACGTTAACTCTGCTAGCCAAATGAGCAAACACCAAATTCAAACTATCGCAGAGTATGTCCAGGCTGCCGAATTGCGCCCTGAAGCAGGTCTCCCTGTGGGCCGGGTCCGCTGAGCACCCGCAGCCAGCAGGCAAAGGGGCACACGGGCAGCCCCGGGCCAGCGGGAGGATGCGTCGGGCACAGAGCTTCCCTCTACCACCGTCTCCAGCCCTGCTCAAGGGATGGGAAGTTTCTACCCTTAATCTCAATTTCCTTACCTTTGTCTTTTTTTTTTTCCAGTTTATTTCCTAGCCTAGTGTTGAGTATATTGAGCAGACACTGGTTTTTTATTATCATTATTATTATTATTATTATTATTATTATTTAGGAATTCTCTTTTGCAAAGCACACAGAAAAATTGCCAACTAATCAGAATTCTCTCCAGCCTAAAATTGCTTCTCTAGCTGCTGCGCTATTTCTGACACTGTCATAAAAATCACAAGTTTTCTAAATCAAATGGAAAATATTTCTCTGATTAGCTAGTCAAGGAAAAATATACTAAGAATGACTGTTCAAGCATTAAAGCTACCTGACTGATAACTTTGATACTGCACTCATGATCATTCAACCAAATACTCCTCTCTAACAAGTGGTTTTCGTAAAGGATGAGCAGTAAGAAAGAAGGAGCAGGAACAAACACTTGATAGGGTCTGTACCCCTTTGCTTATGAAGTTGAGAGGCCACCCTCATCCCTACTGAAAAAAGGCTGGAGTTCATTATCACACCCCTAAATTTTCCATCTTATACCACATAACAGAAGAGGCACACTTGTAGCAATCTCTCCAGTACAAGCCTTTCCCGGCAGGAAGAGGAAGAAAAAATAGTTGGATTTAGGAAGAAGCGTAGTCTGAACACAATGCATGTGAACTATGGCTGTTTGTCTGTGCAGCTCCACTGATTTCTGTGGAATGATTCCTAATTTAATGAGTATTCAGGAAAATAGAATCCTTTGGAGTGAGAGATTATTTCTGTTTTTTTTCTGTGCATGTTATCTAAGAAAGCACACGCTAAAAATAGGGATAGACCTTCCTCGAGGTTTGGGAAAATAACTCTCCTTCAGAAAGTTTTTAAAACCTAAAAAAATAAACATGAAAAGAAGAACAGGTCAAGCAGTATTATTTTCTGAACAAAAAATTGTATAAATGTAAGTTTTTTGAGGAAACATTCTCCTTATTTGCAATTTTTTGGTATTTGCTTTTTTTTTTTTTTTTGCTTATATGACTCTTGACTGAATTCTGTATTGTTCAGAGTCTCCAGGATCGTCAGCTGATCATATTTATACTCCTTGACTGCATGACTGTAACTGCAATTGGATACCTGTGAGTAAAAAATACTGAATAATCTTTTTTTAACCAGTGATTTTGCATATCAACTTTGTGTCATTTAATAAACTTTAACAGGTATCTCTGCCCTTCACATGAAAGCATTCATTCTGATACTCCAAGTACTGGTTCAGGATGCACACAGGATATGGAGAGCGTGCGTGTGAAAGGCAAGGCACTATTTTTATCGACACCTCCACAAGCAGCTCTTTAGCCCAGAGTGCAGGGCTAAGCAGGCCTCTCCCTTTGGACCTCCAGCGCTGCAGCCCGGAGAGCCCAGCCTTATCTGCAGGCAGAAAGCCTGACCTTCCCCATCCAAATGGGCACAGGAATTTCCTTCCAAACGGGACCTCAAGTGTACTGCTAACTCTAGTAGCTAAACTACTTTTTTTTTTTCCCCCCGATGGATTTCAACAGTGAAATTATACGGATATCGCTTTTTTTTCAAATCAGTCTACCCTTTTTTTTTTTCACACTTGCTTTGCTGCTATTTGACAGTCTAAACAGAATTATTAAGACTATCCTATTTGTTAGTTTTTACTGCAAATGTTTGCCTGTTTGGCATACTATTTATGAGAAGGTTGCACAAAGTAAAATATGTTTTACACTGAATAATGGTTCTGAATAACTGATATGCTAAAAACAAGTCACCTAAAATATTTTAAAAATCCAAGAAGAGGAATGTCATATAGTTTCTCTGACACAAGCCAATTTTGGTGTAACTTGTCAAAATTCCACTGTTAATTTTAGAAATGAGTATCATACCCAGCTACACTTGCTGTTACTCTTTTCCTGACGGCTAAGTCAATCAGAGTACAGACACTTGTTCCGGGGACCAGCTGGATTCCGGTGTCAAGAGAAGTCATAAACAGAGCAAAATCTCATTAAATTAGGAAGTGAACATTGCAGGAGATCTGCTTGCCTCTTGTACTATTGTATTATATAATCCATTGTATTCTATCTGGCAAATCAAAATGCCATTAAATGACCTTTTAAAAAGTCTCTTTTTACATCTTATGCAACTGAATTTACTACAGCCTAATAAATTGCTAATGTTTACACAAAAATTTACTGAGCAGGGTGCAAAATAGTAGGCTGCTGATAAAGATGCTAGTCCCTATGAAATCAATAACTAAAATTCATTTACACAAACAGAGGTTCAGCCAGGAACAGAAGAAGAGAGAACAGAGAGGAGGCCAGACTGTGACGAGCATGGTGGCGACGATCTCCTGCGTTCACTTTGGATATGTGCTGTTCTCATGAGATCCTGCTACAATCACACAATTACTGAGGGACTTTGATCTGAAATCTGAGCAGGTATTAAAAGACCTACCTGACCACCTCCTATAAATACCTACCTTAGGTGTAGTTACTGTGGTCAAGAGAGTGATGAAGGGTCTGTCCTGGCCACTGTCCAGGGCTGCTAGATCTTAGCTCTCTGTGCAGGCAGTGCAGAGATATCATTGTCAAGTCACTTACAGGAGGTGTTCTGACTAATTTAGAAGAACAGATGAAGATACAAAAATCCAGAGGTTCAAATATGCTCCTTCCTTTTAACAAAAGTGGTTTGTTTTGAATTTTGATAGCTTCTCTGTAACACCAAATCTCTGAGTGTAGAGAATAATTACACCCCTAAGCATCTCTCACAAAGAGGATAACACCAATTTGTAGGTTGTACAGGTCACTTTTAAAGTGAATGCAGAAACAGAGTGGAAAAGCTCCTTTTCAGTTGTGACCTACAAAAAGGTACCAGGTAGTTGCTGGTTTTCAGATATGAAAAACCGTTTTGTTTTTTAAAAATAAGACAAAATGAGGTAATATGTAAACAACAGAAACCTCCGATATTGAATTTTGCTATTAAAAACAGTAATTATTATTTCAAGAGCCTTCTCTCTGATTTTAGAAAAAGTTGAAGCTGGTAGAACCTATATTTTAAGTTAAAGTAGATTCTATCTATAAAATAATACATAGTAGATAACTATGGATTTATAAATACAGATTTTATACATATATCTATGTATATACTCAGTAAAAGGCATTTATTTTCAAATTTAGTAGTATTCTAAGTGTCAGCTGAGAGAGATTTTTTCACACCCAGGTTATAAATTCCTGAAATTGGGGATTTATAATATGAAAATGTTTAGAAACCTTTATTTATAGCAGTACTAGCAGATGCTGCAATAGTGCATACTAGCCTTTAAGCTGTCCTCATTCTGGTATTCCAATAATTCATACCAATTTTTATTATGAGCCTTCTAATGTAATGTAACGTGCAGTGACTCTGCCACACAATCAAAACACACACTTTTCACGTGTATGTGTCTTTTCTTGTGAGCAGAGCTCTGTAATTGAAAGCATTTTATCAGCTCTGGAGTTAAAGAAACCAGGGGTGGGAGGGAAGGGATTTAGGTACACAACTCTTATCGATAATGGGAGCTTCACTGTTACTAAATGTTTACTAAAGATAAGAACAAAATATATTTGTGTCATGAACTTCAGATAATATTTTACCTGTTCTTTGAGCAGGTAAGCAAAACAAACACTTCGCTCTACCATTTTCAGTAGTGAACTCAGCAATAATTTGCAAAGAGAGAGAAAGAAAAAAAAGAGCAACCTTGACTCTGCTTATACTATGCTAAATGGTGCTATTTAGACAGGGGCTAAGAGCAGGGGCAGGGCAGAGCCACACTTCCTCTGGGAATATTTGGAAAAAGACTGCACAAAGTGCCTGTGATGACAGAGATTGCTCCTTTGTGTGTTCTTGACATGCTTTGGGATGGGCGGGGAAGGAGTCAAACTATTATCCATCTCTTTTCTTTTTCTTCCCTGTGCTATTTCTGAGTGAGCGTGTCCTTGGAGGCACCAAACCCTGACTCCTCTCGTTGCTTCACTGGGCTCTCAAGTGTTTTCTTTATTCTGTGTGTCCATAATAAACATCCACTGTCTAAAAACAAGTACATTTAGCTCCTCAGTTTTGACAGTACCTGAGACAGCCAGCTAACAAATATTGAAGTCTTTAGTCAAGGTAAGTTTCCAGAGACTCCACTGGTGGCTGTAAAGCTTGGGTTTCTCAGGTAGTCTGAACATGAGAGCCCTCTTCTTGTGAAGGCAGAAGGGCTGATTTATCTTTGTCCTAAAGCCAGCTATGGTGGAACAGAGATCAGGCTTGAGGACACCTCAAGGATCACCTTGGCAAAAGGGACCCTTCAGCTTAGGCACTGATCTGTCTCCACCAGCTCCCCTGCAGTGCTGGATTCAAGACTGCTTCCCACAGATGAACTTGTCCTGTCAAGAGCCAGAAAAGAGAGACTTCGTTGGAGTCCACCTCTTTGACGTGGAGTCCAGGTATAGCCTCATGGTGACCACTGAAGCCAGCTTGCTCTTTAAGCAGCTTACAGCCTGCCCCCGTGAGTCACTGTAACTGCAGTGCTTCGGTGTCCCTGAATACTGGGGGTAATTGTCTCTTATTCTATGCTGTGCCAGCACCTGATTTAATGATAATTCTGATCTGTAAAATCCAATTTATGAATTTAGTTTAGTGATTATAATAGCCCTTTGGAAATGCGATAAAACCACCAGTGATGAACAACTCTGCCACTTTAAGTCTCTTGAGATCATTACCTCTCTGTTAGCTGTACAGGGTCTTCATCTGCATCCGCTTTAGATAACTTTCAGGGCTTAGTACGAAGCAGACTTGTTTACTCAAGCATTTACCTGATTACTCACATGACAGTGATAAGGAGCGTATCTGCTGGCAAACAGGTGTAACTCATCAATAATGGTAGCAGTAGGTCATTTGATGACATACTTGGACACGCTGTGTGTTTGTTTGGTTTTAAAAATACTCATCTGTCATGGGAAGGGGAGCTAAAGATGTATGCTGCATATATCAGAGGAAAGTCACTTCAGCACATCCCCAAATCCGCCAAATGTTTTTCTATGCTAGCACTGGCTGTAACGTTTAGTCACCTTCCAAATTACCTGCTACGTCTGTTTGGTCTGGAAACTCGCTTTGCTCTTCTGTTGGGATGCTGGTCCCGGTGCGTGTCTCCTTGCCCAGGACCAAGCACAGGCACAGTGCACAGCCAAAGCCAGGCTGTGTCCAGTGCTGTGTCCCTGGGTGTTGTGCTTTGCAGTGGTGAGCCAGGCTGCAAGGAAGCCACCAAGAACAGGGAGAGGCAGGGAAAATGTGCTTTCTGAGCGAAGCAACTAGCTACCCAACAGAGGCGAATGCCGCAGCCCATTAGTGGTGGGTGGCCTACAGCATGGAGTACTCATGCTGGGCTGGCTTCAAATCTGCACCTTCTCACAGTCTCTCTATGGGCAAATGGGTTAGAATAGTTTTCTCTACAGGGTATTACAAAGACAAATTCATTACAGATTGTGGTGTCCTGTCAGATATTTCAGAATCAAGGCTCTATAATGGCACTGATTGGATCTATGATATTTTAACAAACTCTCTAGACCTTTCCCTTCTTTCCAGATAAGATGTATTTGGTCTTCTTCCAAAATGCTAGTATGATTGCAATGGAGCAGGCAAATCTTATTCCACAGTGCTAATAGAAGATATCAGATTTTTTCCTTAATATATTATAAGAACTTACTCATTTTCAGTGTATGGTCATAAAGAGTTAGGGCTTTGCCCATGTATGAAATTTTTGTCATATATATTGACAGTCAAGTCCCACCTTGAGTCTGTGGGCAGCTGCATATTTAAGATGCTCTTTCCGTTAAATGTCATTGCACACCCTCTCTTCCACATCAGGTTTATGCAAAACCTGTAAGATCTTGAAATATCCTTTGGAGACTAAGCCCACTGCTGGCATTTGCAGATATAAAGAGGCTATCACAATGGTAATATTTGTTTTAATCTTGCCTTTTTTTATAATAAGCAACTGAGCTCTTCAGGTTGAATACTAGGGATTCTTTTTGTTTTGTTTTTATCAATGCATTATTCATCCTCTGTATGAATATTTATTATTGTAGGGGTGTGATGAGGGTAATGAGATACTAGCACTGATTTATTTAGAATATATACGCATGTGTGTGTTTGTACACGCAGGTATGCAATGGAAGGCCATGAAAACATTTGGATATTGGTGCTGTTTTAAAACACCAATGAACCAAGCAGAAATAATTAAACAATTGAAAAGGGCATGTGCTGTCAAGAAAATTTAAAAAAAAAAATCAAGCTACATTTTTGGCCAGTATCTATTTTTAGCATTTTCTGGTATGGATCCTGTTAAGTCAGTTATTCTACAGTTGGGACAAAAAGATCTTATCATACTGTATGAATATCTTGGAAGGATGGATGTAAATGAAATTAAAGGATGGGAGTCTATATCAAGATATAGATATATCTAATATTTGATTTCAAAAGGCTCACTTTAGTACTTCTTCCTCTCCATAATTCTCCTCTCCCTCCACCCCCAACTCCCCAGTTCTAGCTAAATGTAACCCTAATATACCTACATATACTAAATCTGCATGGCAGAAAAACTATTTCAGAGAGATTAAGGCATTATTCAGTAGACATACATTGAAATAAGTCATAATTAAAATGTACAATTACAGAACTTTGAAACAAATACTTAAATGTTTCTGCCACCCTCTATAAAAAGGAAGATACTTGTTTTCCCTTAAATAATTCTTTCTTAAAATACACTTTAAAAGCAGCTATCAAGCTACCTCATCAAAGTTAAAATTCTTGTGAAAAGAAATTTGATTTTCATTTGTGTCTTTCAAGCTTTTAATGTGTATTTAAGAAACCCTCTTCAGGGCATACAATTACATAGATATAAACATGCATACATATGTATATACAGAAAGAGAGAAAGAGGGAGAGGGAGAGAGCATCAGTTACTGATCTCATTCAGATTTGTTTATCAGGAAAATTATGTTCTTTTTTTATTTAAGTCCATAAATGTGAGCAGAATGATTAATAGAGCTGCATTAAGCAATTCACCATTGATTCAAAATGTGGTAAGCCAGTATCTCTTTTTTCCCACTAGGGAAAGGTCACCAACTCACTGCCATTCGTTCACTTAGTCGTGGGAGGAAAAAACCGCCTCAGAACTGCCAGCACTGATATATATGTTTGGCACAGTTGTTTTAACTGAGTGAGACCAACAGAAAAGAAAAGGAAAAGGCTGAAAGCCCAGAACAAAATTGGTGTATTTAAGTATTTAATCTTTTCTTCTTGTGCGTTTTGTCATGCAATTTTTAAGCTCTTCTTGAGCTTGTGACCTTGAAGGGATTCCCCTCCTTCATCTTCTTGTTTTAGAAAACACTCAGTAAAAATAAAAACCCACCAACTACTTTTCCAGGTGTTTTCTTTTTTATCCACACAATCCTACTGATTAGCTGGATTTAAATGATTGACACTATGCTTTTAATGTGAAAAAGGATAGTGCATGCATTAAGCAGAGCAATTAGCATACTTCTGACAGCCACTTGCCTCTTCCTTGCTCAGTCCTTGCATATGCATGTTTGTGCACCTTGAGGCTACAGAAGGTTTGTCAGGAAGAGTCCTGCAAAGACAGGAAATTAAAAGCAAATGACGAAAATCTGAGGGGAAAAAAAGATGAACAGAAAGCCACAAACCAAAAAAAAAAAAGGCTTACAATGTAGCTATGCAGGAATATTGTCATTCGAACCACAACAGATAAACTGCTTGGACTGGTTAGAATTGTCTCATCTCCTTGCTTGGAGAAAACGCACAGAGTAAAATCAACAGCTTTCATATCACACTTTGCTGAAGTGCAGTTCAAATTCTCTTAAATTCTCTACTCTTGAGCTTTAATTAGAAGATAAACCAGGTCTAGTACAGACATCCTGGTTGCTAGCTGCACAGTCAATACAAAATTCTTTTTAATAAGGGGGGGCTATAAGTGCCTCAGGCCCTGAACAAACCTCCCATATCCTATTGCCAAGCTTACTCAAGTTCATGACACTAAGCAACACCACAGCCAAGGAGAAAACCTTATCAGCCCATCAAATGGCTGTGCACAGACCCAAAGCATTTGCTCTCAAGAGTCGGTCATGATGTTTCTCAGTCAGTTGTGTATGAAGTGCATGTTATCATTTTCTTTGTTTAGCAAATATAATGGCTGAAATAGACTACTTTATTTACCATGTGCAGGGATTAAATTTTTCTTCCTCTTGAGAGATAATTTAAAGGTCTAGTTTTCACTCAGTTCTCCATTTACTAATGCTTTGAACAACAAATTGAAGAACCATTATGTTAATGCATGAAATTCCTAATCTTGAATTAAAATCTTCTCCTCGTTGATGCTTTGCTCTCACAGTAACCAAGGGGAGACTAAAGGCTGGGGATGAATTGAGGATTTTTGTTCTGTTGTTGTCAGAATGCAAAGCATCGCAGAGGCAATTCACTCAGTCCCACCTAGCTCACGCAATGCTCTCTAGCAGCTGATCACTCTCAGAGGAGACTATTTATTTGCCCTTGGATAGCATAGATATAAGATTAAAAACAAGAGAAAACACAAGTTACAATTGTAATTCCCTTGACTCCTTCCCCCACAAAAGACATTATTTGCTGGCTGGAACTTATTTTCATTAATGGATTTTGTGTTTTAGCAAGATGCCATCTTGATGGTTTTGGTGACTGACATCTTCTTTCCTGAAGAAATACAGTGCCGATCACCGAGTGGAAATTTCCTCCTATTTTCTGGCTAGCATGTGTCAACCATGCTCTGCAAAGACTCTCTAAAGAGTCACTTAGTCTCTGCCCTGGGTAAAGGTAAAATTCATTGTTTTGCAAAAAGGGCCCATGCATCAAAATCAGGATTAAGTGATACTTAAATGTCTAACTCTCTTTGAGGAGAAAATTTCACTTTCATTCCTTATTTTTTGTTGAGGCAACCAACAGGGAAGAAATATTATGCCACTGCTAGTTTTTAAAGATGTGGATTTAAACCCGGAAACCCAGAAACTCAGTTCTGAATCTCTTATTCAGTTTGTACACTGAGAAAAGACACAGACCAATACAAAAATTTCTCATAGAAATAGTAATAAAACAGATTTAGAATACTAAATCAAAATAATCTATTGATGAAACACTGGTCCAGCTATGCAGAAAAATCATTTTGATTTGCAAAGGCTCAACATAGTACATTTCTTCATTCTCAGCAGAAACAGAAATATGTCTCACTTTTTGAAAAAAGAAATCTCGCTTTTCAGTTGAGGAGATTCCTAATATCCATGAGGAAGATTCCCATTTCCTGTAGATATTATTCCAGAAACTCTTAGGAAACAACAAAAAGAGTCAACCACCCTTGCTACAATTATCAGGATGACTTATAGCAGTTCTAATTCTACATTAAAAATGTTTCTGCAAGAAAAACTGTTAAATTCTGACTGATTTGGGCCTTTTTCTTTCTATACCTTATTGCTGTCACATTTTTAGGAATGTGTTAAACAGAAATGTATTTTCAGAAGAAAGAGGTAAACTTTTATGGACTGTGCTTAAGGAGAAAAGGTATGACTGATTATAAGATAATAACTAATAACACTTAGCACTATGATTGAATCCTTCACCTGAAGACTTTAAAGTAACAGTCTAATAGTCGATCTCTGCATGACTCCTTTGAGACAGGGTATATTCATCAAAGCCATCTCACCCAGTATTAGCTGTTAGCTGGTTAACAGTACATAGAAACAATGCCTAGTATCTTAAAGTAATGAAGAAAAATGTTTGATATAAAATTGAAACTTCAGGAGGAATTTACAGAAGCAGAATAGAATTACATGAATTGGAATCTGGCCAAAACATTGGCATTAACACTAACTCTTGTGAAATGTCATGAAATATTTAATAACAAGTTGTTAATCCAAGGGAAGTGATCCCAGGACAAATTCTTAGTCTTCCATTTTGTTTTAAAAATTGTAAAAAATATAAACACAGAAAGAAGACCTCGATTAAAGCCAAAAAACATATTTAACATATTTTGGTACAATATTTGGAACTGGCTGCTGTCTCTAGGCCTGTCTATGCAAGGAAATGGACGGGAATAGCTCTAGTAGAATAAATTAGTCTGCAGTAGTTACTTCAGAATACCTCCCTGAATGGGCAATGTATTTTAGAATAGAAGCTACCTTATTCTGGAATAATCATCACATTCACAACTTTCATTAAGTGGTAAAGAAAAAAAAAAGGAGCTTTTGATCCAAAATAGATTGTGTACAGAGGAAGCTACAACAAACTATTCCAAACAGATATTGTAAGCATAAATCACTATTTTGTCAGTGCCGTTATTGGAAAGAAGTCCCCAAAATAGGCTGTCAAACAGGCAGTGAAGTTGCTGCAGTCGATACAGTTGAGTAAGTTATATTGACTATCAGGACTTAACTAAATGTTCACATGATCTTCTTCAGTTCTCAGAGTTTGTGTGCCAGAAAGCCTGTCTACCTATACCATCTGGTATTACACACAAGGTTTACAATACATCTGGTATTACAATACAAGGTATTACATATGCCTACAGCCCTTATACTGCCACTGGCCTTAAATCATCGCAACTACAGCAATCTACTACTAAAGGGTTAAATGTAGAGGTATTTAACTCACCACTGAAATTGTCATGTGCTTGACACTCCTTCAGGGTATGCTGTAATCCAAAATAATGATTCATTGTAAGAGCAATAATTCCCAGTCTACAAATCTTTTTCTCAGAAAGTTAATGTTAACTTAAAGTAAATGAAAAGAAATGAGTTTCATAAGCAGAGTAACTCCACTATTTAGGTACAAGGCAATTTTTACAAGTCTCAGACCAGGTTCTCAACTTTCTAAAAGTGTAATTCCAAGGTAACCAATTGAAATCAGTAGTACTTGAGGTTTTTCTATGGAGTCTCTTACCTGGTGCCTGTGAAGCAGTTTTAAACACCTACATACCTTCAAAAATGTACCACTAAATCACTCCACTCGACTGAATAGAGCCACCTCTTACGAGCAACTCAGACTGTCGTACACTCAAGAGTAGAAGGTGGCAGAGGCTTGTGTACTGAGTGTGTATTGACTGCAGAAAGATAGATGTAAGTATAACACTCAGCATTCAAAGAAATCACTTAGCTACATGCACGCTACTTTAATCTTCTTCCTGTGGCTGTTAAGATACAAGTCCTCTCCCACCCTATTCTTAACACAGAATCATGATCCCTTATTTTGCTTATCCCAGTCACCACTTCAGATGCTTCAGATGTATGCTGTACCAGCATGTAATTGCCTTACTTGAAAAAGTATAGAAAGGAAATTATAGAAAACCAGGGTTAGCATTTTCATTCTGGAGGAAAAGGCTCTGGAGTCTTCAATAATTACAGGAAACCAGGATCTCAGTTTTACGTCTCTGGAAGCTGGTAGCTCCAGCAGCACATTGACTCTTGCTACCATTAACTCAAAGGACTTGACTCATTTTTCTGAAGTCCTGACAAAACTCTCTTACATTCTAAAGACAGTTTAAATAGTAATTCTAGTGTAATTTTGAATTAGGGATAAAAAGAAAAGCTGACTGACTACTTTCCTTCTAGTTTTCTAGGTCTCTTGGTCCACAAATATCTGAAAGATCTAAACATCTTCAAGAAAGGAACTGTGCAGACTACACAGAGAAAATGCTCACAGCAGTATGGGAAGCAAGCAGTGAATATTTAGCTCAGATCTTACAAGGTAAATCTTAACGTGATACCAATCTGAGTGTGAAATAGTCTTTTAACGGAATTGATTAAACTTCTATCATCTCATTTATAATTAAGCATCACAAAGCATCTGAGTATACTATCAGGAATAATCCTTCATCGGGAAGGAATGAATTAGACAAGGCAAGAAAATAATGATTCAGTAGAAAGTGCTTAACTTCTCAGGATTCATTTCAGTTATCTTCAGAGATTCACAATGCAAATGTTTCCATTTGAATAGTAACTGTTTTCTGGGTTTTTTTAATCGTCAATAGTAAGAAGTTGATCCTTCTGGGATACTGCTCATTTTATACTAAAGTTTTTGTACCAAGGTAAATATCTAAAATATATTGCGTGAGTTGTCAGATAAGTGACTCTTTCCCTTGAGTGTAAGAGGTGCTTAGGGTAATCCCCTAAATATCATCACCGAAGTTCAGCAAAAAAGTAAAAATCACCGTAATTAGTAAAGTTAGGTTAGAGAAATCTGACTTGTTGTGCCTACCAACTTTGTAGGTATATGGAAGGCAGGAAAGTCTGTCCCGTCTCTGTTACCTTCAAAGGAGACAGGCACAACTGAAATTCAAATATTGTAGGGACTGTTCCCACCAGAGTGAGAATGGACGTGGCCCCATCTTGTTGGCCAAGGAGCTTACCTGAGCTCTTAACAGGAAAATACAGGGGGAATACAGCACTGCAGAGGGGATGGAGCAGTTGTGTTCACAGCTAGGCACAGCTGAGTTTCAAGGTAATTTCTTCCTCTCGCTGTCCCAAAAGAGAAGAAACATGTAAGAACTTAGCTGATATTCATGTATGCTGAGTGTATACACATATTTTGCAAGTGCAAAATTCACATATGCAT
The DNA here is from genome assembly GCF_003343035.1 of Apteryx rowi. NCBI lineage: Eukaryota > Metazoa > Chordata > Aves > Apterygiformes > Apterygidae > Apteryx > Apteryx rowi. The sequence continues at coordinate 660,696 of NW_020448930.1, read as the reverse complement.
AGCTATGTTTTTGCATCTTCTGTTTTTATTTACCCATAATCAAGTCACTTGGTTTGCCTCAAGACTGGTAGGTCCTTTTTAATTCTGTTTTCAGTGACTTAAACAATGAACAGTTCACAATTGTTCAACTTCAGTGACTTGAACAATGACCAATGAAATATAAAGATGTAATTTTATGAAGGAAAAAAATCATAAGAGACTTGCATTTTTGAAGCATTATTGGGAAAATGTTCTTAAAGTATTTTTTTCTTTTTCTATTGAATCTATTCAAATGAAGTACATCTGCTATTTTCTGGGAAAGGTATTTGTATTTTTTTTCATGCTTTCAGTTTTCTTTATACTGCTGAACATTTAGTCAAAATGTTCTTAACTCACAGTAGCAATATGTGCGGAAGAAAGAAATAAAACTGTAATGGACAATGTCTTCACTTTTCAGAATTCCATTAATTTTTGAAATGTTAGAATAATCAATTTACAGTTTTGTTTTTTTTGCTTTTCCATATTTTTTTTCAAAGTAAAGGAATCATGTGAAGAGCTGGAAATGGTTAGAGGAAATAAAAATGAAAAGTGAGGGAGGATAACCTGGTCAGAATTTAACACAATTAATAAGGTTCAATACAGTTCTTCAGTGGCAATCTAAGAATAATAAATGAAAAAGGGAAAAATAAAAGGGAAAAATCTGAATTCAAATTTAAACCACTTCTAATTTTTAAACAACTTTTGAAAAGGGGCAAAATTCATCAGGAAAGTACAGATCCACAGTAGCAGGTGATTCAGCACTATTTTGCAAGGGGCAACATTATCTTGATGAAAGACCAGTTTTGCTGATTAGTGACAAGACTTTGACACTTCTCAATTCAGTACTTCGCTGATGAGGCCAGGAATAAATTTAGCTGTGACTGGGCCTTCACATGCACTGCATTTTCTGGATGGTTACTGGTCATTCTGTACAACTCCCCTTTCTCTACAGTGAAGGGCTAGTGCCTATTTACAGGTTGCTAGTTCCTGTCCGGTTTATTTGAAGAGAACATGCTCAAACAGGCAAACTGCTACTAACTTCTTGGCTTTGGTGAGGGGTCTGTAAAAGCTGTGCTGATCACCGGCTTCATGCTTCTGTGGGGTGATATTACATTACTAGAGAAATGCAGGGGAGCATCACACAGGAGCGATGACCTACTGGGTGGAAAACTGCTGTGGGATCCATTAAAAAAACCGCAGTGCAAAACTGTATGTTTTAAGTTAATTATCTTCTGAATGCCCACCTTAGTCTGCCTGTTAGGGGCAGCCAGAACATAATTACAGTCTTGACTGGTTTGCTTTTTTCCTGTTTGCAGGTCACAGTAAGCAACAACACATTTTTATAATAATCATCTGCAATTAGTAAAGCAAATGGAGTTTTGAGTGTGACTCCTGCATTTGTCTGTTATAGTTGTCTATTTTCATACACCTATTCATAGGGTTTAGTTACTGTGAAAAGGAAATATAATTAGTACTAATTTCACTGACAGRAAGGGGAAATGGTCTTATTACAGCAAGGCCAAATACACATATCTTCCAGGTGAAAAACATTGAGCATTTTAAAGGGTGGATGTTTTTTTAAGCACAGGGGCTCCATACTGATCTTCCATATTAGGGGGTTGTGTGTTATTTTCTGATATTTTTAAGTTGAAAATTTGTATAAGGGCTCCACTAAATTTGTTGCTTGCCCTGTGCTAAAAACTGTTTTTTGGCAATGATTTTGAAAGCAAATGCGGGATGAAAGAGTTGTGGGGACTTGAGCGACTTGTTTTCTTCTGAAAGGCCATTTCCAGAGGAAAGGGAAACGTGCGGCACATAAATTGCCACTCAGCTCCATCTCTGCCTGGCTCGAAAGCCACGTCAAACACTGTCCTCCTGGGAGACCACGAGCGATAACCTTGCTGTGGTGAAGCGTTCTGAGCTGTGGAAGGAGACATACTGCACCTTAGCCGTTCTGAGTAACTCCTGCCATAACGCCCGGGGGCAGAGGCTGGGGAAGCCACCGCTTCCCGTCCCTGCTCGGCAGAGGGGCTTGTCGCTGCCCTCCTGCCCACGTGGTGACAAGGCATTTCTTCCCCACGCTGGGATAGGCTTCCGCTGGAGGAAGTAATTTTCCACTTTCAGCCAGATGCCTGAGCGCTGCTCCAAGATGGATTTGAACAGCCTGGAGGGAAAAGGGAGGGAGTGGGCTGGCAGCTTTCAGAGGCTATGTGTGCAAGGGAAAAGCAGGGAAAGAAAAAGCCATCAGAGCCCTGATCTTGAAAAGTGATGAACACTTCCTACAAGGCATTCAATGTCTCTAATTTACAGGTCTGTTTGTATGGGCAGTTACACATCCATTATGTTACGATACTCTTTCAAAGCTGACATTAATTCACAGTCAGATTAAGTTTGCATGATTTGCAATATTTCTAAGATTTGCAATATTTTTAATTTTCAAATGGGAAACTGAGGCCCTGTAAGAACAAGGGCTGGACATATACAAGAACAAATGTCTGAAGAATAGCATCTCTGTGCACTTTTGGTCTCAAAGTAACTTGCTCACTGTTACTAGAAGATACAACGCTCTCCTGTAAGGCTGATGTACACAGGGTTCTCCTGTGGGGCCAAGAGCAGCCTCCTCTGTATGGTCCTCAGCTACATTTCTTCTGTTACTTTAACATACGACCGTTGCATATAAAAATGAAATATGATTGAAAAGAGTGATTTTGACCTACATATGTTCAGCATTTGCCAATACTTAAAGCGTATGGAGAGTCAGCTGGATGAAGGCCATAAAATCCTTTCTCACGAAAAACCATAGAAAGGCATCTAAATACCAAGACAAAAAACTTTTCAAACAGCTTTTCCTTTTTTTTTTTTTTTTTTTTTGCTTAGCTTGGATTGTTTCCATATAAAGTTGTCAAGACTGTAACCTGTGTGGAAGTGTCAAAACGCTTTTATTGCAAGCTTGTTTTATATAAAGCTGTTATATTTTCCACTAATTATAGGAAATTCTGCCTCTGTAAACATAAGGATATGATTAGCTGATGTGAAAGATCTAATGCAAGCAAAGAGACACCTTAATAAGTCCCCCAAGCTGGGCGTAGCATCAATATTACTTAATACTGGCCATGTGCAAATCAGCTTTCCTTTGCCCTTTTCTTATATTTGCACATTTTCCTAGTTTTCAGATTAACTTGTGYGTGTTTCAGGGTCTCACCTTTTATTATCTGCAAGCTGCTTAAACCTTCTCTGATGTCTTGCCTGGACAAACACATCACTGTCTGTCTTCCACCATTGTGCAGTGGCATTGTGTGGTACCGAGCAGTTACTGTCATGCTCTGTCCCAGAGGTGGTTGTTAACAGCATAAATCTTTTGCATGGAAGCTCTTCGAAAAAGGAGCTGTATGTCTATGTCCACTGTAGAGTTAAGATTTGAAGCCTCTACTATTATGAGCTTCACACCTCCTTATTAACTAAATCAATATAATAGGGTCCCTAGGAGATTACAGATGTAGCCATTATTCATTATTAAATTTGACAGATAAATCACACTACTTAATACAAACTGGAATGGGATTCTATCAAACAGTCAAATGCAACCCTTATCGTCTATGTCTTGATCCAACGCTTCTGAAGTCAACAACATTTTTTGGCTGATTTTAATGAGGTCCTTAGATGAAGATTTTCTTCTTAAAGATGTTTGCTATCTAAATCAAAAGTCATAAGCTATACAGAAACATACCAGGAAAATATTTGTTAATTCTTTATTGCAACACAGAAAATATTTCACATCTATGATTTATTAGTGAGGGTGGGAGGTGTTTTCCAAATGATATCATACTTGTCAAAGATAACTGTTGTTTTGTAAAGAAATGTTATATCAATTCAGTCTGCTTAAAGTTCTAGTCTTCATTCCATTTTAAAAAAAATAAATAGTAGTCGCAAAGTCTTTCATTTTGTTTTCAGAGAATAACACTTCCAAGCTATTTAGCAAGATCAACTGTCCTTCTGAAGAATTTGAAAAAAACTGTGTTTCAATAACTGAACATTTGCATCATTTAACTTTGCCTTCTGTTAAATTATACTGCTGCCTCTAGATCATTACCCTTACAAACAGAGTTAAGGCCTCTGTTGCTGTGTTTCCCATAGAAATCTCAAAAAGAGGCTAGCTCTTTGGATGGTTGCATTACCAGCAAAGATGAGTGTTGCTTTACAGATATCTGGAGGAAGAGGTGAGTTAACAGGAAATGGCAAGTTTGTTGTTGGCTTGTCATTAGGGCAATTAGCTGATTATCAGGGCTCCAGTGCTGTAAATAGAGCCATAAAGACAAATCCCATTGGATCCGTGTTGCTCCCAAAAAGGCTCTAGCCGGGTATAAAATTCAAATTGTAAGAAATCAGGTGGAAGATTGGGGTGACTGTATGACTTGTGTTTACATTTTACATTAGCAAAGAATCCCCACAGCATATAAAGAGTGATGATTTTAAGGTAAATAACTAACTAGCTAATACACCATTTTTAATATTGAGGTGTTCAAGAAGAAATAATTAGATTAAACAAATGTTTCCTGAAAGCAGTTTGTTGCTACCCATCTTCATGAAAATAAAGCAAGTTCCTTTACAGGAAAGTGAGCAGTTTCTAGTATACATGCAGAGGTCACCACACAGCATTTCTGGTACCAACAGATGACAGACATGATAATGTCGATGACAGACATTCTAATAATTAGCTTTTTCTGTCTTTGCAGCACCATCTTTGTAGAGTCATAGTTTCTTTTTCGTGTTCTTTTCTTTTTTCTCTCATCAACCTTTCAATCAACCATACTTTTCATTGGAAACCAAACTGAGAATGTGAAAAATTAATATTTTTAACATCTTTTTTTAATAGGAATAAGTGTATTCTGGATGACTGTGAGCTGTCTGTTGCTTTTTGTTGTTGTTGCTATAATTGAAGATGCACAGTGTGGATCACATAGAGATGTACAATTTTGAAGAGACTGATTTTATATAGATTATCAGGTAATCATTAAAAGTAAGAGCAACACAGAACATCATTGAGAATTCAGGTAGTAGAAACCTGCAAACTCATTTGTGGAAAAAGATTATGAAGCCAATGATCAGGAGTCTGAAAGTTTAGATGTAGTATATGAGCATATTTAAAGAGAAAAACAACAGTCTGCCTTTCACATATGGTAATTTTGATCAGTTTTTTCATGGATCTACATCTCACATAAGAACTGTTCCGAGGCAAAGCACTTCTCTAACACTAAGAACATTTTGAGATGTGGTTTTGAGACATGGCTAGGAGGATCACAACTTGGTCTTGGTGCTGTCCAGAGTGCATACATCCTTGTAGCCACAGGCCCGTGCCTTGCACGGTCGCCTCCTGCTTCCAGTACTCAGGCCAGCTTGTTGCTGAGTGCGGATCACAGAATCACAGAATCGCTGAGGTTGGAAGGGACCTCTGGAGATCATCTAGTCCAACCCCCTTGCTCAAGCAGGGTCACCTAGAGCAGATTGCACAGGATTGCATCCAGGCACGTTTTGAATATCTCCAGAGAAGGAGACTCCACAACCTCTCTGGGCAACCTGTGCCAGTGCTCTGTCACCCTCGCAGTGAAGAAGTTTTTCCTCATGTTCAGATGGAACTGCCTGTGTTTCAGTTTGTGCCCGTTGCCTCGCGTCCTGTCGCTCGGCACCACTGAAAAAAGTCTGGCCCCATCCTCTCGACACCCTCCCTTCAGATACTTGTACACATTGATAAGATCTCCTCTCAGCCTTCTCTTCTCCAGGCTAAACAGGCCCAGCTCTCTCAGCCTTTCCTCATAAGAGAGATGCTCCAGTCCCCTCATCATCTTTGTAGCCCTTCGCTGGACTTGCTCCAGTAGTGCCACATCCCTCTTGTACTGGGGAGCCCAGAACTGGACGCAGTACTCCAGATGTGGCCTCACCAGGATGAGTAGAGGGGGAGGATCACCTCCCTCCACCTGCTGGCAACACTCTTCCTGATGCACCCCAGGATACCATTGGCCTTCTTGGCCACAAGGGCACATTGCTGCCTCATGCTTAACTTGGTGTCCACCAGCACTCCCAGGTCCTTCTCCGCAGAGCTGCTTTCCAGCAGGTCAACCCCCAACCTGTACTGGTGCAGGGGGTTATTCCTCCCCAGGTGCAGGACCCTGCACTTGCCTTTGTTGAACTTCATGAGGTTCCTCTCTGCCCACCTCTCCAGCCTGTCCAGGTCTCTCTGAATGGCAGCACAGCCCTCTGGTGTATCAGCCATTCCTCCCAGTTTTGTATCGTCAGCAAACTTGCTGAGGGTGCACTCTGTCCCTTCATCCAGGTCATTGATGAAGAAGTTGAACAAGACTGGACCCAGGACTGACCCCTGGGGGACACCGCTAGCTACAGGCCTCCAACTAGACTCTGTGCCACTGATCACAACCCTCTGAGCTCTGCCATTCAGCCACTTCTCAATCCACCTCACCGCCCACTCATCTAGCCCACACTTCCTGAGCTTGCCTACGAGGACGTTTTGGGAGACAGTGTCAAAAGCCTTGCTGAAGTCAAGGTAGACAACATCCACTGCTCTCCCCTCGTCTACCCGGATGCACGCTCTGGTGCCTACGCCACACGCCACGGCAGAGATTTCTTGCACACATTCACCAAAGTGTTACAGCTCCAATCGCTTAGAGTCAACAGCCAAAACACTAGAACTTTCCATTTGGTCAAATTTTTTACTTAGTCGTCTTCAGGTCTCCTATACTCTTTTTTTTTTTTCTGCTCAGAGTGAGTTGTGGTAAGGTGAGGGGGATGAAGAAGCACTCAGACATGAAAGGAGTAAATTGAAATAAATAAATAAATAAATACATGTAAATACATATTGTCAAATTATTATTTTTTTTCATGAAAAGTCAAGCTGTTAAAGTAATTTATTTAAACTGACTCTACAGAGGTCTTGGTGAGGTAGGCCAGGGTGTATTTCTTAGTAGAAAAGCTGTTCTGACATTTTAAGTAGAACAAATACCCCAGAAAGTGAATTACAGTGCTTTCATAATTCACGTTAGACAACTCAGATACAACGGAGAGGGAACTAAGGCACACTGGTTAGAGATCAGTGGACCATCCATTAGTTTCACATCCTCTCAGCTCAAATGTGTATTTCTCAAAAGTAAAGTTTGGATTATTCAGAATAAATCAGTAAATTAAATCTCACAGTAAAACTGAAATGCAAAATTGTGATTTAATCAGTGAATGCAATTAACATAATTGTGTACTTCCATAGCATATTAAAAAAATCCTGTGAAACAGGCCATAGAAAACTTTTTGTTGATTAAGTGATTGTTGGACTGTTCATTAATTTTAAAATAGGAATAACAAGTTTCCTTGTCTTTGGTAAAAGGTGGCTGACTTAAGGGGGTAAGGACAGAGAAGATACAGCAAAACGCTAAAATAAATGAGTGTCTCCCTCTCTCTGCTTGCCTGTTCCAGAACAACCATACAAAGAATACGATAAGTGGTAAATAAAAAGAAGTACAGAGTCTTTAAGGAACATGTGGAATTCATTGCCACAAGAGGCTGTAAAGTGGTTTTAAGGTGGTTATATTTAAAAGAGGGTTCTTTTACAGACAACAACACTGAGCTTAATTGCATGGAGCAATGGAGCAACATTCTTCACAAGACCCCTGAGCCCAGCTCAGAATTTTCAGCTGTGACAGCAGAGCGTCTTGTGCCAGTGGACAGGAGACAAAGTATACAGAGATGTGACACAACAAAAAGCTAAAAAAATGGTGAAGAAAAGACAAGAAGACCAGAGAAGTATGAAGACAGTGTAAAGAAATTACAGCTTGCCCAAATGCAGCCAGGCCATCTGTGTACATCCCTTCCCTCTGTGTTTTTTTGCTAGCTCTCTTGGAGCTGTAAAGGCACTTGGCCAATGGGAAACGGAGCCCAGGAGCTGAGGTGGACGCCAGCCTGCCTGAATCTTGCCATAGTGACTCAGCTTTGGCCTGGGAATGTTTTACTGATACAGTATAATATTTTATAAATGTTTTTGTCATGTGCTTTTTTGAATTAGCTGACTTTTTGCTGCAAAAAGCAAGGGGAAAGTGGCAACCTGGGGAACAGGATGTGGGAGGGCTGCCTGGCAGAAGGCATGTAGGTAGGAGAAGGAAACCATGCGGACACCAACGGCAGTAAAACTCACCGCTAAAAGCCTCCCTCAGGAAGCTTGGCTCCCTCTCCCTGCTGCCCTCTCCTCTGAGAAATGTTTGCCTGCACTTTTCTCAGCAGGTCTCCCCTCCACTTCACCCCCGCCTCCTCCCTCTAACTCTTTGGGCTGCGGGGCTGCAAGTCTCCATTTCGGCCCTCTCTCCCAGTCTCAGCCCAATAGCTCATCCTTCATCTGTTCATTTGCCCTTACACTTGCCGGCTGGCTTCACGTGCTGAGTGAGTGTATATGAGCGAGGTGAGGCAAGAAGCAAAACTGAGGCCTGGGGAAGGAACTGGACAAAATCTTGAATGGAATAGCAAGAACTTTAAATTCAGTAGGTAGAAGAACAGACAGTCGGAGAAGAGATTTTAAGTGTAGGATGGTGTGTGTAAATAGTGGGTGCTTAAAGTATAAGCAGTCTTTTTATTCTGTTTTATTGTAAAAACAACTGTAATTGTTTTTAGCAAGCAAGCAAGCTTCTCCAAGTGAACTAAATTATGAATTGCTGGCTAAAAAATTGCAGCATTTTTCATGCAGCACATCTTAGCACAAGGTTAAGGGGAAAAATCTAATAACCAAACATGCTAATTAGGAATATGCTAATGTGCCTTCATTCTGAAACATAATGTTGCAAACCCTGCCTTACTGAATATATTTACTTAGGGAAATATAACCTTGAAAAGCATAGCTGTCTTTTTAGTTACCTGAATCAACCCACCCATGTTTAAGACTTGCCCATATCAAGATTTGCTCAGATGTCTTATTATGAAAAATATGGTAATAAAGTGGTATGATATATATTATCAATTAAACACATCTATTTTTGGAAAGAAAATCCTGGGATCGTCTTAAAATTAAATTCTGTTTGGAACAAGAAGCAAGTTTTACGTCCTCACATTGCTTATAAGAAACTTGGGAGACAGCAGGTTAAAAATTCATATGGAGAAAATTGCATATGCTGCATTCCCACTCACAAAAAATTGGAGCTATTTTAATGTTTTGGCATATGGAGTTATTGTAGCTCACTGAAAAAAAAAAAACCTCAACCCTGTGTTAGATACCAGATCTCTCTTCCTATTACGTAATGCAAGGAAACATACATACACAGTACAGTTATTTTAAATATAAAGTTTAGCAAGAATTATTGTAGCTTAGATGGAAATGGAGCGTTTGAGAAGTTTTGTGCATTTCAAAGTTCTGTGACTGATGGAAAAGCTTGATTTACTGTGAACCTATTTGCAACCAGGGGTTTTGCAGGAACTGGAAGAGACAGAAAAGAGTGAAAATGCAGAATCACAATGTAAAAATATAGGAAAACTCTTTGTGATCTTCCATGGAACTGATGTGTATGGCTAATAACAACAACTTCACTCCATTTTTTTCCTTTCCTTAACTAGGAGCAGATCCAGATGTTGCAAGAATGTCACCACAGGGAAGCAGGAAAAGGACGAGTGAGTGAAACAGAAATGTGTGAGATGAGAGTATACTGGGTCAAAGTGCTGAGTTATTTTAGGGAGTTAGATTGGGGAGTTAGTGAGATGGGCTCCAATGGATTGGTTAAGCCTTTTTCTTGGAAGACTTACTCTTTCAGTGTGTTTCCTTGAAACAGCCAATCTGTCTGTTAACATAAAATACTTCTGAATGGTTTTACTTTGCAAGGGCAAGGGCTGAAGTCATGAGTCAGTATTCATTTAGGCAAGCTGCAATGGACTTCAGATGTTCAATAAGAACTGAAAGCCAGGCTCTGACTGGGCCTTGCCCGGGTAGGCATGGGAGATATAACTCCTTCTTGGGAGCTAGCCCTCGCTAATCCCAGTTCAAAGGGCACTGGCTAACATCCAGCTGGATTCAATAGGCTAACTTCTGTACATTGACCCCACTGCCAGTGTTTCCTGATTTATTAAGAAATTTCTCAAAAGTGGACATGACATGCATTATCTTTTCTGTTCTAGGAGGTTGGTGGAATTAAATACTAAGGGCAGTAACTCTTATATCAGATTATTTCCAGATATTGGGAACTATAACATGGAATTTAATCTTGGTCTTTAAATATACACATCCATCCTTTTGCATCCAGATGCTGCAGAAATATAGGAGATATCCTCTCTCTACAGGATAAAGCCTATTTTGCTGGGATTTTTACCGTTCAAGCTGGTTCTTGGTTGTAACGGTGCAAGGACATAGCTGAACTCTGCACAGCAGACGTCAGCATGGGGCCCTGTGCTGTTTCTGGTCCATACATTGTTATTTCCTCTTCTTTGCAAATCCTAAACACTACTACATTTAATATGGAGATGGTAAAATAAAAATCATCTTTACTAGAGATGAGCTATTATTATAGCACTTCACATTGCCCCAAGATGTTTCATTCCAGAGGTGAATATCTTAACACATATAGGGGTGCTAACATATGGCAGGTTGCACTTGCTTGGGAACAGTGCCCTTGACACTGTACAAGTGTTCACAAGAACCAAGCAGTCGCAGAAAACTTCTATCACCCTTCATCTTGAGATTTTTCTCTATGAGTTCTTCAAATCTGTGAGCATCTCCTGTGGTCCAGAAGTTGGTTTATTTGCTAAATCCCATGATCCTCTGTCAGTCCTTACATTTTAAAGATCATTTCTTCTCATAATTCTGCAACAAGATGGATTTGGATATGGTTGTGTTAAGCCTGCAACCTACTCTTTTGTAAGATAGCTGTAAGCTCTTTTGGGTCATATATTTTGCAATGATATCTTCTTTGTTTTGCAAAAGGCTCTTTTTTTTTAATGCAGGTTTTTTTCCCTACTGATAACAGTGGCTCCATTCTTGCTTAGCCCATGGCTGATGTCAGTAGCTTTTCAAGAGATCATATACACTGGGAGATAAACAAGTAAAGACAAATCAATCCAAGCAAATTAAAAACACAACAGCAGTTGTAGAGCAACAGACATCAGCCAGTTTTGCATAAGAGCAACTGGCTTCAGTTCTTCTTGCAGAGTTTATAATTCATTATAAAGAAATGTCTAGTGGAAAGTATTCTTATTTTAACCACAGCAGCCCAGCAGCTGAATTCTGTGCAGAGGAATAAGAAAAGATTTTTCTCAGATGACGTCATCAGCATTTATTATTTAAAGTTATCATCTTCTACTCTATTCTCATCTACATTGAATCATGAAAGTTTTTCACAGAAATACTGTATAGTTAAGACTGTTATGTGTGTAAGTAAAATCAATTCCAACAGTGTGAATGCAGACTCTTTTATGGCATTTGAATTTTTCTTTCCCCAAAGTGTATTCTCATTTATTTTCCCCTTCCTGATCATTTTCTGTTAATTCAGACCATTTTCTTTCCTTTTTGTTTATTCTCTTTCCCCTTGTGCATTCTCTTCTTTCATTGGAAAGTGTTTCCCATCCTCCCCCCTCCCCCGCCCCCACAGGATACTACATTTCCTTTTTTTTTTTCTTGTGCTTTTCCCTTACTATTTTCCTCTTGTTTTCCTGCCTTCTGGTCACTTCTCCTGCTTTTTCACAACATGGCGATTTCTCTATAAATGTGGAGACAGCCACACATCTTGTTAGATAAATTAGCCCTGCTGCCAGTTCATCAGAATTGACCATGATCTGAATAATATATTTTGTGCCCACCAAAAGTAATTGTTTAATGAGAATTTGGGTCTGCTGTACATGACTATCCCTAAAACATAGCAAAAAGAAGGCTGCAGTTCATACCCATTCACTTTTGACATCAGTTATATAGCTGATGAGAGAAGAACATTCTTGTAGCAGATGATGGTGATGACCTTTCCCTATTGACTTCATAGGGAACTTTGTGCTGGATAGTGTGCCAACGTCCATGCTAGTGCACCAAATGGCATTAGAGCATGGGCACAGGCCCTGGAAACCAACTGCCTCTACTGTTGAATTGTTAGCATAGTTTCTGTCAGGCTTTTGGCCTGTGATGACAGCTCCTGTACACAGATAAAGGTCAGCACAGGCCAGGGACCAGCTGGCAGTTTGCATGTGGCCACCATGTTTTGCAGAGCAAGAGGATTTAATAGTGTGGATGTGGCCAGACTGTGCCAGCTGGCTGCAGTGTCAGAGAACAGGTCTTCGTGCTGTTTAATTTGCTAGAAGAGATGGTGACGGTGAGTAAATGTCCCCACAGTCACAGCACACTGACATGAATATTGCAGAGCCTCAGAGGGCCTCCTGGAGATATACGTGAGGCAAAATACGTTGATCCTTTCCTGCAAGAGCCAGGTCTCGCTTGTGAAGGAACCGACCTTTTTACAGCCAATCTGAGGCCCAGGTAAAGCATTTCAGTACTCACTCCCCATTACTAGAACTACAGTAATGGTCCTTCCCTGTGCAGCTCTTGCCCTGTATATTTTCAACGCAAAAAAATCACATGTAGACTACTAAGAGTACTTCCTTTAACACTTACCTTCTCAGTGGTCTCTGAGTCTTCCTTTAACAAGTTGCCCAGAGAGGTTGTGGAGTTTCCATCCATGTAGATATTTGAAAGCCATCTTGACAGGGTCCTGGGCAACCTGCTCTAGGTGACCCTGCTTGAGCAGAGGGGTTGGACTAGATGATCTCCAGAGGGCCCTTCCAACTTCAACCATTCTGTGATTTTGTGATTCAACCAGAATTCTTGAAACATTTAACCTTGAAACACCTCGGTATTATGATTTGTTCCCATGTCTGTTTGTCAAACATCTGTGAATCATCACACATTCACCTCACCAACATTTACCAGTAGGATAGATGCGATGGGCATCAAGTGGCAGACGATCAAATATGGCAGCTTTCATATGCAGTTGTCCGTTCCTCAGTGTTAGAAAGCTAGATGAAGTCACCGGCTCAGGAACACAGTAAACACATGCAGAACAAGAAGATAAAGAAACTTAGCTAGGAAGGTAGGAGAAGCAAGCTGAGTACATGTTCTAATCCCACCTTCCCACAGGCCCATTCCTTTCCAGCTTCTGTTAGTTTCCCACAATATGTACAGGGAACTATCAAGATAGTGCTTCCCCAGTCTATTCATGGGGGATTCTTAATCAAATATATATTTCATTAAAAATGTGTTTCTGGAAAGAGTTCTTAATCGAAAACCTGTTAGCCTTATTTGCTTTTTCAGGAATTAACACAAATACAAGCCACTTGTGTTTTGATTTATTTTTGCTTTGTTTACATTCAGGGAAGTAAATGTTAATAAAACTGCTAGTTTGACTGAGCCCCTCACTTAGCATGAGAAAAGGTGCTAACTAATAGGAGCAGCTCAAAATCTTTGTATATGGTCTTTCCCAAAGATCTTAGACTGTATGGATTTCTTTCAAAGTCAAGGAATCTTCTACACCCTCATCAGTTCAAGTCTGGGCTTCTCTTCTGTGACAGGATGCATAAGATCTTTTACAATAGTTTTCTGATACGTATCCAGTTTGGAGTGAACAGATCAAGCCATTTGTTCTATGCAGATTCCCAGGTAATGACAAGTAACTGTCATTGTCATTGGAACTGGTTGGCATTGGTAAATTGTCTCAGACTTGAAACTTTGTTTTCTGGCACCTAATGATACATTCAGAGAGTTCTCAAATTAAGGGAATACTCCCATTTTAGAAAGCTTCTTGGGTTAACGGAAATCTACAATACTTATAAAGCCAAAAGTAATTATTTATCTATTTAAACTTGTAACATGAAAGTGACTGAATATGATATTCAAGGTAAATCTTACTGGAGGAAGATGAGACCTGTGACTTGAAAAGCTCATTGAAAACTATCCTGAAGAAAGGCACCTGTAACCTACAATTAACAAAATGATGGTGACAACTGTTAATTGCTTCCTTTGCTTGTCCTTTACTTTCCCTTTATTGTTTTGGCTCCTGGATCTTACTGTTCTACTGATTTGATCTGAATAGTGGCAAGTATCCTTTGGCTGCTTTCAGTTTATTTGCATTTTCAGGCGTATAATTAAACATAATATTGATCTTAGTATAATACCAAACACAGTTGAAACAATGATAATCCCACAGTTATAATTTGTCATGAAATGTCTCATAAAATGTATTTTAAATGTTATAACATGTCCCCTTATAGTCTAGTTAAACTCTACAATCTTACGACAGGTTTAGAGTAATTGCAGTTATTAATTAGGAGGAACACTGTTACATTATTCAGGACAAAACTTTGACAGTTGTTGTAGATAATGTCAAACTGAAGCACCAAATGTTTCTCTCTGAGCTGGTTATGGCTAAGATTTTTACAAATGCAAAAGCTTTTATAGGTCTTATAACAACAGATCAGTTGGGTCATTATTAATTGCTTGGCGATTGCTAGTTTGAGAGGCATTACTTAGACAGGCACTTTACTTCTCAGTGATCAAACCCAGGTTAACTTCTGTCTCTATACCTGTGTCCATTTGGCAACACTCCTTCTTGAAGACTATTCAACCCTTAGGAAGGTAGAGATATCAGTGATGTTGGTTACTTTTACTGTACTGTTTCTTAGACTTCTGCTTATTCAAGAAGTCTAAGAAAATGCTTGTCATCTTCATCAACTGAAATATCTTTGCTGTTTATTTCTTGGATGAAATTTTCCATTTCCATTTGCATCTCGCTGTCAACAGGGGACTCAGCACTCATGAAACAGTCCTCTATGGTGCTCCACTGGAGCCTGAGATTCTCAGTGCTTGGGACTGTGACATTTCATCAATTGGCAACTATAGTAAATGATGTTCTATTACCTAAATCATTTGTTCCAGACAACCTGTAGTAGCTGTCATCTTTATGTCCTACAGACCTTCTTTCCTAGCCTAGCTTCTGATGTATGGTCATCCTCCAGAGCCTTCTTGCAAGGACCACTATAGCAACCATTAGTTCTTGAAGTACTAGAAAAGATCAGAAAATCAAAAAAATCCAAGGCATAGAATTAAATTAGACTAATAACAATAAAATGTGTAGCAAAACATTTCATAAGCACATTAGCAGCCCTTGGAAGATGAAAAAACAATGGGTCCACTATTCGAGGGGGAAAGGAATGACAACAGCAAGGAGGAAAAAATACTTAATGCTGTTCAACTTCAGCTGGAAAACATAATCCTCATTTGACCTCAAAGGATAAGAATTCAAGCCAGAAAATAGAAAAAATAGGTGAGAGAGAACTTAGATAGTTGGTTTCTCTGGGCCTGAGGAAATCACAGGGGGCAGCCGGAGGCAATATTATACAAGACAGATGAGGATACAGAAAACTGAAAAGCAGCAAACAGATAGAATTCTTATCTAATTTTAGACATCTGCAAAATAGAATATCTTTATCTGTAGAGTCAGTGGAAAGAAATCAGCACCTTGATGATGCGATTCATCTGGCATGTTTTATACACTGACTTAAGGATGTTATAAATTGTGTCCTAGACTCCACTGACTATGGACTAAATAAATCTCTTCTGACTGTAATGGGAATGTGGGGTGGCTAGTGTAAGAATAGACATCTACATTTAGTCATTTGAATCCCTCTTATAGGGCTTGATTCATCTGCCTAAACACAGGTGTGCAGTGCCATTTTCGATGATTGAGGGAATTTGAAACATCCACATAAGCTGTCTAATATGACAAAGGACAGATACCTATTGTGCCACTCCATGTCCTTCTGGAGTGGCAGCTGAAGACACAGGGTGATACCACATCTCTAGAGGCACCAAATACCTGTGTTTGTACAACTGAATCACAACCACAGCGCTTGTCATCTGTAAGTGGACTTGGGATACTGTGGAGTAAATGCTACTCCTGAAAAAATACAAGGATAATACAATTAAGCAATCTATTTGGATGCACTTAAAAAATAAAAATATAGTAAATAATAGCATCATGGATTTGTCAAAAACGTAGTGTGGTAATTCAACTCCAGATTAGGAGACCTTAATTTAAGCATCTATACATGGCTGTCTTATCAGCTGGTGGCTAAGCTCCTGTTACATGCAATAGAGATCTAATCAACACAGTCAATGGATTTGGGGTGCAATTTACTTCACCAAATGCAAATATCTTCTTTAAGGTGAGCTAAACAATTCTCTAAGCTCCACTGACTGACTGACTGCATATCTATTGACTACAGTGAGAATTTAGAAGAGATCTACATGTAGATAGCTACATTTAGATGTTTTTAATGTCTTTAGATGTCTTAATCTGAAGCTGAATTCCAGCTATAACAGTAAATCCAATTAGTTTCCTTTTTATGGTAATCCTTCTGAATTGAGTGGAAGGAAGTTTAAAGGAAACATGTTATGCCTTGTTTTAGACACAGAAATTTTCATAAACCAATAAACACATTATTGTGAACTAGGGAAATATGGAGTTGATGAAACTACTCTGAAATGCACAGCTGCTTGAAAAGCTACACTTTAATAGCAGTTATCAATTACTTGCTATTAAACTGAAAGGATGTATCAAGAGGACTTCAGTCAAGATCTGTCCTGCGTCCAGTAAACTGTTTAGCAACTTCATTAATGATAGGGATGATGGAAATTACAGAGGTTATTATATTTTCAGGGAGTCTGCAATAGAAATAGCTCCAAATACACTTTGGGATGGTGTTAGAATTCAAAGTGATCTCTATAATCTAGAGAGAGTATCTGGGAAAAAGATAGATAAAAGTCATTGAAGACAAATGCAAAATACTTTACCAAAATCAAGTAGTCTACTACACAAATGCAAGATAGGGACTGGCTAGACAGCAGTCCTTCAGAAAAGCATCTGATGATTTGGTGAATGACAAACTGAACTTTAACCATCAATATCATACTGTTGTACAAACCACAACAGAACAAAACAAAACCCCAAGAGCTCACATCTAATGCGTAAACAGGACTGCAATGTTTAATACAAATGAAATAACCCTTCTGTTTGATTAAGCACTGATACCACATCAATCACAGTGTTCCAGTTTGAGTTATCAAACAAGATAACATTACCATGCTTGGGTCTGAGGAGCAGTTGGTATTTGACTGATACAGCAGAGCAATTCAGGCACCTCCATCCTGCAGAATTCACCTCCCATGGGATTGGGAAAGGATTGCAAGGCCTTTGAAAAAATGGCAGCTAGCTGATGCTTAAAAGCTACTCATCCCATCCAACAGCTTATAGTTAAAAGGCTTGAGACAGAAATAAAGCTTTAAGAAGCACTCTCTTGACCTACTGAATTCTCTGGAAGGCTACAGTTAGCCTTGCCCTGATTTTTTTTTTTCTTTTACTGTTTCTGTTTCTTTATTCTCTGTATGAGAACACACTGGTGTCATATAAAAATGCAAGGCCTGTTTCCTGTCTTCTGTTCTGGGAGAAAGGAGGGAAACTTTCCCTTCCCCCTTTTATGGTATGATTTCATCTGCAGATATTCCACTGAGTAATTGCATCAAAATGTAAATAATATTTTAGCTCATTTTACTTTTCTGTGGTCATCTGTTTATTTTCTAGGGATGTGTTTGCTCTTGTAGTCATCATTAATCTTAAAATTAGGGTAATCTGGGTCTGAATGCACACACATTTTTTTCATTTAAATTTTTCTATCAACTGCTTAATTGCCAACTCAAAAATGAAGCTGTTGAGTAATCAATAACCTTGTGCACTAGGAATAGCTCTGTTTGCAATTTAATGACCAAGTACTACTATAACGAAGGCAATGGCAAGTTTTCTATTGACTTCGGTAGTAATGTTACTGGGCCCTAGGTTAAACAAGTTTACCTGAGACTGGGTTTGAAGGGAGAAGTAATTTATCTTTTTTTAGACCAATGATATGGTTGGAAAAACAGACTTTGGGACACAGAAGTTCTTCTTTAGGTCTGAAACAGATTCATCAGACTTCAAGTACAGGTTAGGTTTGTTAACCTGCTTAAGAGATATTTTTGTTAAACTTCCTAAGAGAAAAGGGATGATCAGCATCACAGAGAGGAGGGGAAGAATGGTAAGTGTTACAGAGAACTGGGGAAGAAGGTTAATGTTTTTTCTCTGCTTTATAATCAGCAGAATAAATGTCAATTTAATTCTTTAGGCTGGGGTTACAATTGCTTGAATATGGTACCAAATTTGTATTTTTAGTTTTCTCATAGCCACCGGCTCAGTGACGCTCACAATCAATCAGATGTGTGGATATGTGATCATCCTGTTTGTTTGCTGCTGGGAGGGCTGAGGTAGTACTACTAGCTCTCTGAAATAAATAGACTTTTGGTTCAGAACATCCTTCCTCCTAAATTTCATTCTAATTTCTGAATGAAATAAGAAGAAAAACAGTATAATCATTGTTGTAGTTTCCATTTGTTATGTTTGTCTTACCCAATACAAAGAAACAGGACAAACAGGACATTTCATCTATTACTTTGTGATTTAGTCTTGGGAAAACTCTCCAAATGAGAATCTCAAATGCTACTCAGGATGGAAACTATTTTATCCAAAACTCTCTTCAGTGTGTCCCGTCCTTTCTGAAGCATATGTAACATGCTAAATATATATCCTAAAATATACCTTTCAATTGCTATATATGTTCAACAACTTAGTTTACCCCAACTTAAAATTTACCCCCTTTAATTTTTGGTTTTGTTGTTGTTTTAACCTGTTTGGAGATGTCTGCAGTCACTTTGAGAGTTTTAAAAGATTTTCAGGGGTGTCTATATTAAGATGTTCTGTGGAAAGATTGACTAAATGAGGCAGCCATGTGATGGGCAAGACTTTCTTATCTTAGGTTAAGGATTACACCAATGTGTATTTTAAAATCACTATTCCTAACTTACCAGAAGTGAAAATTCTCCTCTGGTGAAGATAAAAACTTTCATCTATTTAAAAAAATATGACTCCTTTCCAAGATCTGGCCAAACATGCTTGTTCATAGCTGGGAATCCAACGAGTATGGGGAACATCTCTTGCCCTGGAGAAAGCAGATCACGTGGTCGACAGCTGGGACATGCATAGTCCATTAGGTAGTAAAATAGCAGCAGACCAGTTAGTGACACAGTTTCATTTGTATATCCCTGAAGGAATATACATGTAAGCAAACATAAAAGGCTGTGTTAAACAATAGCTCATGCCTCAGCTTAACCAGCACAACCTATCCTGCTGAGCAGTGGAAAAAGCTGTTAGCCAGGATACTTTTGTTATTCTCTACATTGTTTCAAGATTTGCCACAAGTTTTTTTAACCAATACAAGGAGACAGAAGAGTCTTATGAGAAAGGCAGTGCTGTGTTCAGGCGTTTCAGGAACTTTCATCTCCACATGGCCCTGAGTCCCATAAATAAATTTACTGAATTATGCATCAAAATGAGAAAGTTCCCCAGTGATTTGCTTCAGGAACTATGGCATAAACCGTGCTCCTCTGCTGCCTGGCACAGTCCCTCATCCGGGACCTCCTCCCAGGGGAACTGCCTTGGATCTGGATTCCCAAGTAGTGCAACAGGCAGCCTGCAGAGCAAGCAGGAGAGCAGGGAATCTGGCAGCCTTTAAAAGCTTTCCAGAATCAAACCATTCTGGGGCAACAAATGGGCACATGCCATCAAAACCCTTCCCCTCCCATTCCCGGCGATCTCCCACTGAAGATGTTATGGGTTGGTTAGTATCCAAAACTATTTCCTGCAGCTCCTTTTTATGAACTACTTCCCCAATACTCCCTTTTCTCTTCAGCCGTTAAGAAACAGCCACATTCCTGCCGCTGCTTTCGGACGGTTCTGACCTGCTGGCGTGCCCTGCGTTTGAGGGGAGGCACAGTCCACCTGCCACCACTCAGCAGGAGATGTCTCTTAGGGAAGAATTCCCAGTCTGGATTCAGTGTCTTGCTGCTTTGGTTTTGATTAGCTCTTGTGCTTTCCTGACGGTACTGGTAACAGATTATGTGAGGCGTCCCACATACTCCCTGTGGGGAGGGAGGTGCCACCAGCAGGGACATCTCAGGAAAAATCTGTGAATGAGCTGATAAATCCCAACACAGATATAATTAAGCAGTTGGGTGGGTGAGTTTAGGGAATCAGTGCAGC
The DNA here is from genome assembly GCF_003343035.1 of Apteryx rowi. Classification (NCBI taxonomy): domain Eukaryota; kingdom Metazoa; phylum Chordata; class Aves; order Apterygiformes; family Apterygidae; genus Apteryx; species Apteryx rowi. The sequence goes on along the minus strand of NW_020448930.1, from coordinate 640,492 downwards.
ACCCACACAAGGACTCATACCGCGAGCTCTTTGAGGCATTTCGACATGCGACTTAATTTTGCTTTTCAGGTGCAGACTGTCAGCCAGGCAAGGACCTTGGGACCCAGAAGAGGTGTTGGGAAATGGAAAGGCAGAGCATGAGTCAGACTGCTGGGAAGGTTTTACCTTACTTGAACACAGGGATTCAGCTGAACAAGACATTGTGTCTACAAGTGGGACATGGATGATTTCCCTGGTTAAAATTATTTTTTTGCTGGCCTGTAGTTCAGTTTAAAAGCAAGGCCTGTGTCAAAAACATAAGATGTTTTAAGGAACAGGAAAAAGCCATCTGGCCTTGCATGCATGCTTTATTTTAGTACATCTTAAGCCTACTTCCCTGCTTTTTCACAATGCTTCTTAATCCTTTCCTCCTCTAGGAAAATAAAAGAGAGAGAAAAAAGCAGGGGGGAGAGGAAAAAATCAGCAAAGGTGCCTCTGCAACTCATTTATATGCTTTGCTGCAATCGTCTTTCCTGCTGACTTATTCTATTTGTTTATTATCCTTTACATAAAATAGTTCTGCTTGACTTCTTAGTTTCCTCTTTATCTGAGATCATTTGTCATTTTTGTTTAACGCCTAATCAGTTTTGAAACCATACATCAGCTTTACCCATATTTATATGTATTTATATATATAAATATATGTATATGTATATAAACTTATACATATATACGCATGATAAAATTTCTAGTTGGCCAGGCTTTTGTTTTTTTCAGTGACAATAAATCTAACAATTTTAACTTTTCTTTGTCAGCCAGGTTATTGAAACTGACTTCTTTCCTGCTTTCTTTGTTTAGGGAGTTATGTGGAAAAATCAGTACCATCATTAACTGAATATACAGTATCAATATTTGATGCAAGTGTGATATGTAAACAACATATAAACAGTGCTTCAAGAAAGAGAAAAGCAGAAGCTGAAATGAAAAATTCATGTAGAAAAGCCAAATTTTGAAATATCTCAATAAGTAGCAAATATTAGGTTTCAAGGAAAGGTTTGATTTTGAAGTTAAATTTGCATTAACAAAATAATGAATGGAAATGATTTTAGTAGATTACTCAGAATATGCCTAAACTAGAAGTAGTAAAAATGATGCTTATAATTTGTATGAGAAGATAGAAGGAAAGCAGCAAACATATAGTTTGCTCACAGACTCTTTTTAGGTTTTGTTCCCTCCTTGTTACTTATTCTCTTGGGAGAGGAAAAAAAAAAAAAAAAAAAAAAAAAAAACGACAAAGCAATCTCATTCCTTCCAAACCTGGAAATCAGTATTAAAACCAAATGAAAGTTTTATAAACATATTGATTTGAGTTAAGATGCGATTTCTATTATGAAATAAGTTAATATATAATTGCTGGCCTAAGCAGTCTCTCCCTAGCTTCATTCTTGTTAGGCTGAACCTAACAGAAGCCCCTACTAGGTGCTTCCGGCAGGAGCACTTCCCTGCAAGCCTGCCAGCAGGCTTGAGGTAGGCTTCCAGCTCTAGAAACTATTACAATATGAGAGTAGCCATGGATCTGTGAAATCAAAGACAATGATTCGCTAACCAGGCACAGGCAAAAATTGCTCTTTTCTGGACATCAGCCATTTTGCTGATGGACAAGAATTTTTCTCCATGTTTACAAGTACATTTCCCTCCCCCCAGGCATCTGTGTATCTTGTGTAACTAGGAGGAGCTTGCCGATGACCTGTGCTGAAGTTCTTTGGACAGCTTTACATTCAGTTTGTACCAGTTGATGAGGTGACTGCATTGGAATGTTATACCTAGTGATTTATGGAGAAAACCAGCCTGTAATCTTTGGTCTAAGGGCTAGAGCCACCTGGCAACTGCAATGTGGTGATCTGCCCAGTAGAGAGGCAGAAATGCCTACCCACTGAAGGCATTTCAGCCTTACAAAAAACCCCAAGAGGATCAGTTGTATCCTTCATCTTTTTGAAGCAGAAACGCTGAATTTGTGTGGTAGACTTTTTGTCCCTCTTGGTATTTTTATTGCCCCTTCCCATGATTACTTCACACATTTTTTGCTTAGCTGGGTTTTGTTTGCTTGTTTGTATTTGTCTGTGTGAGTGGGTGTACTGTGCATATAAGTAGATCATTTTTGTGTGTGAAAAAACTGAGGGAGAGCTGTTTGAAATTAAAAAAAAAAAATCCCTAAATTCTTGTATGCCCTTGTGGCTTCTAAATATGCCATAATACTTTTCATAAAAACAGGAATTTATCTGAGTGCCTTTGGCCAATACTCTCTTTCCCATACAGAAGTTCATTACTCTGCCTCATTTTTCTGCCTTTCTTATTTACATTATGACATTTTGGAAGTGTCTGCATTTCAGTGGGGTTATACGGTATATTTATAAAGTGCTTTGGTGCCTTTTGGGTTGATGGATTATATGAAAGGGCCAAATCATGACATCTACTCTGTGGCCTGCCTTGAAGTGTGTATGGAACACAAAAAGCAAATATGAGCTTGACAGTACAAGAGCATCCTCATTCTTTAAATCTGGAAAGCCTGACTAGGAAGAAGCTAGCAAGTTCTCATGCAGAAAAGCAGAGAACATTGTATAAACTCCATTATAATTGCATTCTTTTTCTATGTAAAGGAAGGTTCACATTCATTTCACCCAACTTTAAGCATCAGTGCTTGCTGGTTGTAGTCTTCGTAGGGCAATTAATAGTGCTGCCTAAAATCTGAATTCTCCTCTGGAAATGTCTTTTCCCATAGACTGCATGGGGAGCCTAGTGCAATCACACATGAAGCTTCAGAGAGCCTGAAGTCATGGAAGCTGAACAGTGAGACTGCTTGAGACTGTCTATATTAGTGAATAACCCAAGCCAGGATATGGACCCATGGCCTGGCACTCGGTTGCCCATACTGCTAGACTGTTAGCGTTGTTCCTGGTGTGGTTTTGGCTGTGGCCAGCTAGCAGCCTCCCAGACAATGCCTGGGCACAGCACAGGGGCTGGTGCGAGCCAGGGACTGTTTTCAATAGGCAATTCGAATACAGTGACCCCGTTTTGGATGGAGGTGCGGGGGGGGATGAACAGACAAGTCAGTTTAACTGCACGGATGTAAGGCATGACATGCCAGCCGGCCTCAGGGCTGGAGAAAGGTCACTGGCCTATTCTATTTACTAAGGCAGATGTAGCCAAGAGGACTTAAGTGTTGCAGTCCTTAATTGCACGTGCTCTAGGTACGCAGCCAAGTCAAGTTTAAGTCCCTCTCCAAATGCACTGATGCAAAGGGTCAAGAGAATCATCACAGTGGAAAAATCTTGGTTTTCCTATGGCTTTTTTTTTTTGTGTGTGTGAGAAAATAATCTATCCTCCCTGCAGCAGGTAATGCAAAGTGTCTTAGCCTAAATGTGAACTGACTAGTGTGGTGGAGTGCCCTGAGATGCTGGGCTGCTGCTCATGCAGACTGAAGATGTGGTAGAAAGGCAGCTGGAGTCCTTCACCTGTGTCATCCCATGATGAGTTTTCTGCCAAGGACACCAAGGCACTAGCAACGGGGTAAGAAGGAGATGCCTTAGGCATGTGTCTGGGGTTTGGTCCAGTACAGAATTAGAAATCGCCTCAGACACACCTTTGGACCGAGGAGCTGGGAAGAGCTTGTGGCTCCTATTGTTCATATGAAGAGCTGAAGAACTAGAGTGAAGCATGCTAAGAAAGGGCCTTTTACATTGAATTTAGGTCCTGTTTTATAAATCAGAGTACTGCCTTTCTGTGCTTGTTGCTTGAGCTGGGTGCCTTTTTAAGCAGAGAACATTTTTAGGCATATTATTTTGCCCATCTAAGTAATTTGTAAGATGATAACTTTTACTTATAATGTTAGTGCTTTATCCAGCACTGAGCTAGCTCATGCTGGTACCTTTCTCTTTAGCATTCTGAGTATTCCCAGCTGGTGACACCAAACAGCCTCCATTTCCTCATGTGGAACACTCACCAGTTGTTCTACCCCCTCCTCCTTTCCTTTTTATTTTTGCTGCTGGAAGGATGTGGGTGATGATTTATAGAGCATGTCCAATTGGCTCTGTTTGTCTGTGCTGGCCTGCTTCATGCACACTGAGGTCAGTGCTGTATTTGTAGGTAACCATCCAAGGAAAACACCTCACAGCAGGCAAAAATGCTAACTAAGTAAAACAAACTCAGGAATGTGATCATCTGTTTAGCAAAGTTTTCAGCGGTCTTTTCCATTACACTAAGCTTTCAGTCTGGTTCTACGCATTCAGAAGTGAACACAGCACTGAAATACCTCCAACATCTTCAAGTATGTAGGAGAGCTGATTTGTCAAAACATGTTTGCTTGGGGGAACAAGGAAAGCTCCTTTTTAAAAATGGGATTAGTAATAAATACATTTTAATCCAAAATGTCCAAAGGAGAAAAAAAAAAAAGATTGTACGTTAAAAGCTATGGTTTTTATTCATGTTTTAAAAGGCAAAACTATAATCAGAGAACAAAATCATCTCCTGTTGCCCCATTATTAATTGCATAGTGGGCCCCATTGCTTACTTCTAACGTGATCCCCAAAGAGCAATTCTGCTAACATCAGGGGGAGTTTGATCTCATCCGTGGAGCAGCAAGTTGACCTTTGTCTCATGTTTTAGGCAGTTGTGAGGTCAAAAGTATCTTTCATCATGATTCAGGGCAAAGTGAGTGCAAGAATCTTCGCTTCTCCATGTGGGCAAAAAGTGATCCTGATCCCTCTGCCGCTGAGCGTGCAGAGACTGCTGCTTTTGGGAGCCCCAGGGCACAGGGGGAAGGAAATGCAGGAACTGCACAGTGGGAAGAAGTGAAGACACTGTCACAACTTTCTTCATCAAGCCGACTGGCCACAGGCAGAGGAGCAGCCTGTATTTTACTAATGAGTGGTTTCCTTGAATGGGTATAAAAAAGAGCACATGGGAGGATAATTATGTGCAAGCATGTGATGCACAAAAGTTTCAAGGCAGGCAGTACATCGCTGAATCGCCACAGCATGGGATCACAGGGCCATGTGGTAGAAAGCCCAACAAAAATGGCAGGTAAGCTGCAACAGATACATACAAACCCCTCTGAATATCAGGTGGCATATGCTGTATTCTTTACAAACCGCCTCCCCTGCCTGGCCAGCTTCCTCGCCCCTCTTTGCGGTCCGAAGTCACACTGTGCCCATCTGGCAAGGCCTCAGGCTACGCCTCACAGCTTGCTGCTGCAGCGCGCTCCGCTAATGTTTGTCTTTGTGGTAATTGGTTTGTATCTGATTTCATTTCATATGGAAGGATAGAGGGACAGCAAATCACTTGCAAGTGGTTCGTAGTCTGTGCGTAGTCTGTTTTTTTGCTCAGCTCTGCTACCCAGCTGAAGATTTATCCCTGTAAAAGCAGAGAGCTTGGTTTTCTGGTAGAAAACTACAGCTGCATATATTCCTCACTGCCATATCCACCCCCAACTCTACTTTTATCCTCTCTTCCAACCCTTGCTTTCCTCAGCACACTTATTTGTGAGACCGGAAAAGCAAACACATTTTCCCAGTTTTATAAAAGCTCTACTTTTTTTGTGAAATGACAAAGTTTTGACAGATGAATCCATGCTGGAAAAACCATGTACCAGCACCTCTAATTCAACAGCTCTCAATTGCTATGGCCAATTCTCAAAATACTTATGCAAGGAAAATTCCCTTCCAACTCAGAAGGAAAACTGCTTCAGGTAGTTCAAAGAAACTTGATGTGATTTGTTAATATAGCACTTTTATGGTCATTCAGGGAAAATGCATCTACCAAGTCTGGTTCTGCAGCTATGTCAGCATTATTTAGGTCCTGGCTATCACAGAGCTAAGCTAGTCTGGGACAGGCCAAAGGAGTAAGCTTTTCTTTAAAGGAGACTTCAGGCATACATGATAATAGGAGGAGAAGCAGGGAAATGGTAGTTACTGCCAAAGTCTCCGTTCTTTTCTGCATTAGAGGGCAGTTACACAAGAAGAAGTCCCATTGCCCTAAATGTGTCTGTGCCCCAGAATCAGGGGGGGTACCTCTGAATTTCAGACTTTTTATATCATTGACTCCTAGGTTGGTGGGAGGCATCTGCTAATGAACACATGGTGTTTTAGAAATGTTTCCATAATCCAATCAATTCTTTTTAAACTTCATTATTTTTGGCCATAGAACTGTAGGTGCTATTGTGCTCCCTGAGCCAAGTCTGCTACCACTAGATAAGAAAGACATGGATCAAATTTGCATTTTCACATGTGCAAATGAGATGTCCCCAGCTTCCCCTCCCCCTCTCTTTTTAATGCTTGTCCTTGGTTTTTCAAGTCTTTTTCCTGAAATACTTGCCAGGTGGTTAAAAAGCTTACTTTTCTCTCTAAACACCATGAAATATAACACAATGCACTGCTTTATTTGCAATGATATATTGGTTTCTATGTGTTTGTAAAAATAGTTGTGAGGACGGAAAAAGCATCTACAGCCTAGTGATTTTCTCCAGATTTATTGCATATATTATACCTTTTCTACTTCAGTGGGCTTCTATCTCGGTGCTTAGCAGTGTGAGTGCCTATATGACAAAACCTCTCCTTCTTTTGCACACACGCACGTACATATGAAACCAAAAACCTGCTTTTCATTAGCATAGCCAGCACAATGGAGGCAAGACTGGAAGCAAGGGGAGAATTTAAGATTTATGGCATCAGACATCTCATGTGAATGAATGTTCATGCCTTAATGTAACTAGTCGCAGACAGAAGATAAACCTAGCAGTGAGAAGAAAAGCTGCTGTTCCATATTGTGAATTTATGCACTTACATTGCGTTCTTTTTTGGATAGCTTCTTATTTCGGGCTAATTTACTACTTATAACATGAATCCCAAGCGCATTGAATCATTCACACTGGACACAGATGTGCACATACTAAGCACATATGTGGAAGGTAAAACTTCTGCTATAGATGAGTAGAGCTTTGTCAGCATAATGGCTGCAGAGTTAAGGACTCTAGGCTAACGCACAACACGTACAGAAAGCTCTGCACACATCTTACTCTTAATAGTAACTGTATAATGATTTCTCTTCATATTAAGAAAATAAATGTCTTAAAACATTTTTCTTTTCAGTTTTATGTTAATATCAGATATCAACTAATAACAGCACAATATTTTTAATGGGAAGAAAAAATTAATATAAAAAAATTGGAATATCATTAACAAATGATTTTTTTTTCATGTTCAGCTACAAAGCAATTTAGAAAATCTCTGGTTTCCTGCTGAGAAGTTGAACCAAGATGCAGTTTAGTCATTGGAATACAGCCTCAGGAGTCACTAATTCCTGAGTTTTGTTTGTTTTTTTTCTTGTGATGACTTTCTCTGGAGCTATGACCAGGTTGTTTCTCTTCATTGTTCATACATATTTGTATAATACAGCAGATTGCACTCATGTATTCTGAATATCCATGCATTATAGGTATTAAGGAATCAGATTCCAACTGCATGCAAATGGGACCAAGCTGATGAAATTCAATGCAATTCTTTCAGGATTCTTTGGCATATCCATCATATTGGAGTTTTCCTAAATATTGGCAAAGCAGCTTTGAAGGTATTTATTCTTAAATATGATTCTTATGTGAAATCTACAGGTCAAACAATGTGCATTCTTAACAAACCAAATTTATCACTTGAGTAAATACTCTGGTTATATTAGTTACACCAGCAGTTAATTTAGTTTAATCAGTATCACCGAATGAAAGTTATCATGTGTATTTCAAAACTGAATAAAGATTTAGAAAAGGGAGAGGTTTTCCCCAAAAAGTTAATAAGCTGAACTGTTGTGGATTTAATATCTACATTAAGAGTAGTGGACTCTGTCAAAGTTTTGCCACTATGTTATTCTCCTCCTAAACCACATGGCTTTCAGTCTGCAGCAGCCGGACCTCTCACAGGGGAACATGAAGCAAGAACTAGTCTGTGAGGTGAACAAAACAAGTATGGTTTTGACATATTAATAGAACTGTGTGATATTTTTAGAAAGTAGAAAATTCAGCCAAAAATTGCAGTTTTGATTGTCCTCTAAGAATGTGAGTCCTATTTGCAGAATGATTGCAGCTGTCCAAAGCTCAGTGGGTTAATTTGCAAAAGTGGAAGTGTCAGCTTATCAGGAATGTGGAAGGTGAAATTCAGCTCCTTCCCTGGCTGTGTCCTGGAACATCTTCCAAAGCACTGTGTACTACAGCAGCAACTTTTTCCCCTGGTAATTGTCTGTTTCTTATAAAACACTGAAAAGATCTCCAAGACAAATTAAAAACACCATGAGAACGTACCAACCTTAAGAATTGAAAGTCATTCATCTCCATTTGGGATACTTGGGCTCCAGTCTATGAGTCAATGAATTTATCCCAAGTGTAACAGCATCAAGCGAAGAGTGTGAGAAGATCCTACTGCACAGCCCTCTCTAGCCCAGGGAATAGAGCACTATCTCAGTGGTGCGAGATGTATATTCAAATTTCTTTAGGAGCCAATGGGTAAGTTTAACCTGAGTCTTCAATATCCTAAGGTTAATGTGGGGAAGGAAGTCCTTCTCTGTTTTGTCTTTTAGTTTTGTGATTCCAGATTTTATTTCTTTTGCTTTTCTTAAACAAAACTTGATCCTTTCTGTTTAAGGTAGTCTGGAACATTTGTCTTGAAAGTAAGTTTATGGGGGGAGGGGTTATGAAGAAAACAATAATTGGTTTGACATGAACTTTTTTTTTTTGATTCAACAGTCAAAGTGAAGAATCATTTATTCACACAGCACAGAAAGTTTGTGACCCTGACGTAGAGCTGGGACTGGAGCAGAACCAGTACAGAATATGGTGCAGACCCGCATTAGCCCATGTTCTTTAGCAAGTATCTCCTGAATCTGTGACATGGAAATTTAGTCTTCATAGACATAATACACTGCCCAATTTCCCTTTTTTCCCATTTGATCCTTGAATGAAAAACACAGCAGAAGTATAATACATTATTATTTCTATTGTAGTATTTATGTACCAGGCTCATGTTAATGTATCCTTCTCTGCCTTAGTTGCTCAGATTCTTTCTACAAGCAGGAATGAGCTAATCCATCTGAACATGAGGAAACTAATACTAAAAGCTTACATCAGACTGACGATAAGAAGAGGTTACTGTGAGCATGGAAAAGAGACAGATTGGTATTCTCTTCTTCGTCCATCTTATACTTTTTATTACAGCTCCTGCAGCTACAAAAGAAAGATGTTCAGACAATCTGGAACAGAGAGACTAAGGCAAATGAATGCCATTCACCAGTTAGTGATTTCATGTGTTTTCGTAGCACATGCATTTTGACAAAGAAAGGTGCAAGTTAAGTGAAAACTGACCACATTCTAGATGTGTAAGAAAAAGAAGCTATCTTGGTTACATGGAAGAAAATTCTTAAAGACAAAAAAAGTCCAATGCATTTGTAGAAAACTAAGACATCTAAAAGAGGAAGCCATCTTGAAGCCTTTTCAGTCCTTATGTTTACTGAAAACACGTCCTTTTACTGTCTCTGATAATATTCTACTTTGATCTGGTTGTATCCAAGATGAGAAGCTTATGATGGAGTTCAATAATTCCTCATTTATTTTGTTTAAAAGACCTCCTTCTTTATTTATGTATAATGTCAAGAAAGGTTCTTTGCCCTCAGACATAGTGTGAATCAGACAGCAGAAGGCCTTTCCTGTAATCAGATTTCTAAACTTCTTCTAACTGGCAGCTTGCCCCTAAATCCCAGCTTAGCTGCTCTTCAGCATCACATCACAGGTATCTCCTCAATGCTTACTGGCCTGCTTTTGCTTCCTCTGGCAGTTCTGCTGCACAGATACACAGCTGAACCCGACTCACTCCCACCATTTGTCCATTCAGTGTTCATTCAGACCACTGGGGTAGCACTGTCTGTTCTTGCTTGAATTTAGTCTGTGGAAAGTAGTTTTCCATTTTTCAGCTGTCACTAAACACAGGTGCAGTCAGTTCTTCTGTCATGTACCTCAGCAGAAGTGTTTACATCCCCTAGCATCTTCTAATGTGACTTAAAATACTATTGCCTAGGTCTTACTATAACATTACGAATAATCTTATACTGTGTAACCAAGGAAAGATTACATTATTTACATCATAATGTTGGAGACACCTAACTGGCACCTAAATGTAAGCATCTATTGAAGTAATCCTTTTAAATTAAAACCTATTATTCTTGTATGGTTAATGGGGCTTGTTGCATGCCTTTGAAGATTTCTAATCTGCCAAAGTTTAAGCAGTGTGAGACAAATATGATATTTTTTTTCTGGAGTCCTTCCAAGGCCTCCACCTCTTTCTACTGACAACAGAAGAGACTAAAGTAATTCCTTCAGAAGGACTGCTTCACTCAACACTTAAACCTTAGGTGTAAGCTAGGGGTCTATTTTAGGCAGCCTGAATAAATATATGATTTCAGAGTCATATTTAACCTTGAACCATTGACTTAGTGTAAATAGCATTGAAAATTTTCTCTGAAGTTTAAAACACGATCTTGCAACATGATTTTGTTATTCTGGACACAGATTCCCACTTTGAAAAATGAAACTCTGGCATTTATAATTTGATACTGTTAGTTCTATGGTAGCTGTAACTGCAAATTAAAAAAGAATATTCAGCTTTCAGATCTGTCTTAGATTTTATTAATATGATGTTGCATATAATGAGCTCTGCCAGATTAGTACTAGCTCCCTATGTTTGGCTGCTGAAATACAAGAAATATCTCCAATGATTTACATCAAAATACTCAAATAATTACCATATTTAGATATGACAACTAAAAGTGTAATCTGGAAGTAATGCAGAATATGGAGTGGGAGAGGACAGTCTCCTGTTTGCTAATGAGAATATATTTTTTTTCCCCAAACATAGAAATATTCCTGATGGGAATGGGAAGGAATCATAATTGGGGTTCAGATAGTGCATAGAGCAAATGGTTGAAAGATTTTTTTTTTCTCAGACTTTGCTCAGGCTTTACTCAGATAGCATTGGACATGGCATGGTCTTTGTGGGAGCTGCGTCCGTCAGGGCTTTATCCCTTGACCTCATGTTGGCCAAGGATCCTCAGGGTGCCCAGGCATTCAAACTAGACAGACTACTTCTTCTCTCATAAGCAGTAAAACACATGACAGATCACAGTAAAGTGCTCTTGACTACGTTTCTAATGTCGTGTTGTGATCTTACAGATAGCACCAATGGGCCCTGAAATTACCCAAAGTATTCTGGGCAGGCATTGGGTTATAGCTGATGATGTGGCTGAACTCTCTGCGGAGGCATCATCACCACATTAGGCCACACGTACTAGGGCAGCAGGAAGCAAAGACCATTATGGACAATGTACATGCCTACTCTCACACCACTGGTAGCAATGCTGGCATGTGGACTGTGTGGATTGTCTCAGAATGAACACACTGAAATTCCCAAACCTACAGGCATCATGCACTGCACATTGGAGCCAGTGCTGACATTCCCTGTGGAGATCAGGGAGCTCATGGCCAAGCAGGGCATCCTCTTCCTTTAAATGTGATGATGTGATTATAGGGAACACTACAGGGAGCTGAGGTGAAAGCAGGCAGTGAATGGCTTCCCCTCTCCCTGCAACGATTCAACTATGGTCCAACAGATCAGTAGTTGTCTAGCCTGGACATCTTCCAGAGGTGGTGGACTACCTGCTCATGGACTGCAATGAATTCCCAAAGATGTGTACGCTGCCAGTGAGAACCAATGCCAGAGTCCATCACAACTGAATCAATGTCATCTCTTGTATCCCAAAATCAGCAACACACTGTTAACAACAATTTGAGCTCATCAATGGGTACTTAAAACATGTGCCAAAACAGAACAGGATAAATGGAAATGGCCTGTAGGAACTCATTTATGTTCTCAGAGAGCAGCTTGGAGGTGACTGGTGATGATACCAGCCATGTTGCTGAACCAGGGATATGGGGTGGTCAGCTGGCCTCATAGAGAACAGTGTCTTGATGCTCTCTAGCACAATGGATATACCTTTCCCTTTTCCTGAATCCTACGGAGGGAGTTATTGCTATCTAACTTTTTCCAGACCACTAACACTAAAATCTGGCAGAACTGCTGTAGTGAAATTAGGATGGATGCTGATAAATGTGGTTGATCACAGGCAGGTACAGGCAGGGCCTTGCTGTGTTACTCAAGGGCTGGCAGGCTACCTGTTATTCGCACAGGAGCCCTATGCACACACACTGTGGGTATGACCAGGGTAGTCTTTGGAAACAATGAAGCAGATCAGTGTAAAAGTGGCCTTTAGGCTGTTGACACTACAGTTCCACTGACCTCTAGGTCTTTTTCTGAGCATCCTCAAAAACACCTCATTTCTGACTGGGCCAAACAGTTTGACACCTCTGCCAAGCCTAAGCCACACCACGATGCAGGAGATAGGTACCCTTTTCCCTAGCCCTCAGGGGGTCCGTATGATCGGGGTTCTTAATTGTCAGTTGAAGTGTATAAATGGCTTTGTAAGCAAGGATCAAACCTGCACCCTCTCTACTTCCACATGGGTATGATGGTAACAGGTACTCATGCTCTCCCTTGTGTGCACATTTTCTCTGACAGTATGAATCTTTAAATCCACCATTCAAAGTTGACAGTATCAGAATGAGGAGTAGAGCTTTTATCTCCACCAGAAGATCCCAGATTTTGATGGTTTGGGCACTATTTTGGAAGGTACGGGTTCAAACCTCCTCAGGCAGAGGAGGGGATTGAATGGAGTTTTCCTACCTTTTGAGAGCATATGTTAACTACTATATAAAATGGGGGATCCTTGCTGAAAGAAAAATATGAACCCCACACTTTGTTTGAAAGAAAAGGCATGCAGAGGGAGCCAAGGCTTTCACCCAGGACTATAGATCCTGCCATCAGATCTGGCTATTTATAAACTGAGTGTCATGGCTCTTTAGATCCTATTTTGATCTGGGTCTTAGTCTAGGAGTCTCATTTTCATGAAAACTTAAATTCACTGATTGATACAGCAATCTCTATTTAATCATTCACACTAAGGTATTTCAGGTCTCCTGATATTTCATTAAGCTGAGAACAGGAAATAACTGTTACTGTGATGGGGTGATACAGGTAATAACTGTTGATAGATGTTGACTTTAATAGCAATGATAGGCTAGACTGTAAATTAATGATCTGTGTTGAGCAAGGAACCGTGCCCCTGAAAAGGGTTAGGAGGGAGCTTGTGCTAAGTCACAATCTGGCCTAAATGAGACACTTTTCAGAAATCATCTGTGCAGTCTGACTTGACGGGGCATCAGCAGGGGCCTTAGGAAAATCTGGCTCCTGCAGTCATGCACAAAACTGATTGTATTGTACTGTCCATAGCCATAAATAAGTTAATTTAAGTACATTCATATACATATATCTTGCACATAAAATAATATTGACATATTTCATGACTTTATTCTAAGTCTTAAGATATTTGGAGGTGGGGTGTTTCACCTGGGATCATATAATTACATAAGAATCTCACACTGCATATTTATTTTAAAAAGTGTTTATTAATGTCAAAGAGAAAAGCTGGGAAAAGCATGCTCTAGGTGATCAAATGCTAACAGGTAATAAATCCTGAAAGAGAAGAAACACTTTTTCAACCAGTTTCAGAAATTTTGGAGGCCCAATTAGTAATTTTTGAATGTTTTGAATGAAGTGGCAACATTGATACATAATGTTATTGGTCAAAAAAACCGCTTAGGTGTGTAGGTATTTGAATCTCTTGATTTTTTATTTTTACCTACTGTAAATATATACAGATTTTGAACAGTACATGCAATTTTATATAGCAGATAGGAGTATCCACAAAGAACTTATTTACCTCCTTTGTTATAGAATGAAGTTTGTATCGCTTGCCTCTGAGGAAACAGATTTGGTGTCCAATCATTTACCACATTTACCTTTATTTAACCCTATTGATTTTATATTCATTTACTGCTGCACAGACCTGCAGTTTGGCATATATTTTTTTAACTAAAGAACAAATCTTCCTCAAGCATATTCTTTCCTGTTCCATAGTTGCAATTTGAGAAAAACAGTTTTAAAATATTGAAATTAATTTCTATAAGCTTGTTGGCAAAATGCCTGGTTTAGTTAGTACAGCAGGATCCGATATCAGGATAGAGCACCAAGAGATGGGGCATGCTTTCTGACGAGGTGGGCAACACTACCACCCCAGTGCAGTGGGAATGCTGGGAACAGTTGCTGCCGAATTTCTGTAGTTCTCCAGAGCAAGTTGGCCTGCCTCAGCCCTGGGGCTTCTCAGGGCTGTAGCACACCAGTGACTGATTACATTTTTCCTTCTGTAAAAGTCAGGGCTCCTGGACCATAGCTCTTGCCTCAGCTGGGCTTCAGCAGGACCTGAGAGACTCCTTGTCCAGAAGAGCAGCACCCCAGGAAAAGGTCCCTGGCTCCCATTTAGCTCAGGCAGTCCAACAGCCTCCATCCATCACTAACATTTTCCTCCCAGTCATTGAAGGTTCCTTTGAAAGCCCAACTATGGCGCTCAGAGGGCACCCAGCTCCTCTGGTTGTTACCTCCAGTTGTAAGACACTGCTGCTCAGCCCATGGGGACATTTTGCATCTCTGCAAGGCAGCAAATACCAAATTGCGATAGCTCAGTTTGACATAAAACTGAAATTTTACCCAAGTCTTGTACCAACTACAGATATCAGCTCTTTTTCTAGGGGGGCAGCTCTGTCTCCCTCCTCATTCCCTCTGAGCTCCTTGGTAGCCTGCTCCTTGCTGAGACTGGCTTCATACCACATTATTCAGAGCACTGCATGTACATGTATGGAGCCAGATTTTCTGCTGCTTTACATCTTGTGTGCTTACTTACGCCAACGCGGAGTGGATGAGAAATACTTCTGCTCTGCTTCAACAGCATTTTAAATTCTACAGTAATACAAATGAGCACACAAGATGGAGGGCAATGGCAAATTCAGCCTGTATTCTTTCAACACATGCCTGTTATGTTCACAGATATTAGTTTGACTGGACGATATTAATACTTTTTCTTTCTTTTTTTTTCTCAAACCCTTTCATTAAGAGTAAAATAGCATAAGCAGTTCCTTGAGAAATTTAGGGTTTGCCAAAGCTTCTTTGAAAATGGCAAAGTAGTTTTGATTTTTAGAGCTGCAATTAGCTTCACAGATCAGTCGTAAGGCTGATTTACACAAGCACTGAGAACAGATAGCTCCCATCAACTATAACTGGAGCTATGGGGTCATAGTCTGCAAAGTCAGTCCCTCAAATTCTATATTTTGAACAGCTAAAAGATAAAGATCCAAATTAGAATATTAATGTAATATTTAGGTGAATGTATTAATCAAGTAACAGGGAGAAGCAAAAATATTTCCTCAAGCAGGGCAAAAAGTAAAGGCTAGGTATTATAGTCCTTATGAAGATGTAAGAGAGTTTTTCCTACCTTTTTTCCTTCCAAACAATTTCAAATTAAACTTAAAATAGAACTGAAAAGAATTAAAATTAAAAAGCAACAAAAAGGTTCGGATCCCCTTGTTTAGTCAGTTATTGCCTTCATAAATCAAAACTAGACAGCAAATGAATTGGCTGTACTTACACTGTTGTTTATTTGCCATGCAGTTATGGGGCCATGGCAAAGCAAAACAAGAAGATCATTGTTTCAGTCAGACCTAGAGCCTTTAGGCTTATCCCCCACTGCCTCTTCTAGCTTTCTGGTCAGCATAGCAAAAGCAAGAAGCAACGTGTTATTTGGCTGCTGCTTTATTTTCCCTCACTTTCAAATCCCTGATTGACTTGACTGTGATATAGAGGGATTCAGTTTTGTCATGGCAGTTTTGGAGAAAGTCACATAGCAAATGGCACCCTTGGTGAAAAGGGTCTATGCCATGGAAATAGCAGTTGTTCTAAAAGCCAGAACTCTCAGGCATTTTTTGGAAAATAATGCAATTTTAAACATTTTCAGCACAAACAGTAAAAGCAGACCTAGCAATAGGCACTGTTATGCTTTCTAGGACCTTTTTATGACTTCTACTTAATGGTTGCTTGACACTTAGAACTGAAATGAAAGATGGCATGGGCAAGTTAAACATACAGACAGATAAGATGAATTGCTCTGTCAGAGTGTTCCTCTTCATCATCCTCAAGCAGCTCAGCAATTAAAAAAAAAAAATCGTTTACTTACGTGAATAAAAAAGGAGAGACCTTCTGACGACACCATGAAAAATTCAAGTTTTTGTTATGGCTCCAGCCTTCTCCCTATCCATTCTCATGGGCCCTTGAAGTTTACTGAGCTCTCATTGCAAGATCAGGACCTCTGAATCCATGAGTTGCCCCTTTCAGTTGTTCACACCAGTACTTTTTTTCCTTTTCTGTAATTGGGTCTCCAAAACATATGGATGGTTTTACTTTGCCACCAGTAAGACCCCCCATGAATGATAGTCCATTATTGTCATAACTGCCAACTTGCACAGAAAAATCCCTAAGTGTCAAACTGTGGCTATTAATACAAATAAACAATTGAGAAATACAGACTCCTCCTCATGCCTTGGCAACCTTCCTCCAAAAAAACGCTTTATTTATAGTGTCCTCTGCCTTAGTTGCTTTCCTTTCATAATTAATTCAGTTCAACTTGTTGAGGTTGTGTATCCAAAGCAAAACCAAAAATTAAAAAAAAAAATTGATCAGCACAAAAATTGCTCTGAGTTCTCAAATCTATGTCGCTCATTCTGTGATTTCAATATGAGAGGAAAGTGTAATTTGTATAGCTGAGCATCCTCAAGCAATAAAAGATATACTGAAGAATTGAGGGAGGAACAGGACAGTGCTGTTATTTACTTATTTTTAAAGCACAAAGTTAGAATGACATCTCAAGAGTAGGTTCTCCCCGTTTAACATATGGTAAATAATACCTCTGACTTGAATGGATTCATTGTGGATTTTCAGGTAGTTTAAGTGAAAACACATTTTTCCTTAAATATTAAAACATGCTCATTAAATTTGCTTTTTACTATTTAACTGTGTTTATACCTTTCCCTTTAGCAGTGCCACACTGTCTAGCGTGCCTTTTTTTCTCTCAAAAAGCCAAAGTTATCAAAAAACAGAAAGTAATTTTAGTGTTCAAAACCCCATTATGCTTGAAAAAGAAAAATAAACAAAACTAAAGACAAAACCATTCCCTCTGCATTCAGTCATCAGGATGAGAGAAAATGCACATTTTTGTACTCAAAGCTGTATGAAGCCTTCAAGCTCTGTGACACATGGATGGCAACAGATTACTGGGTCAATTCACACGATCTGTGTTGATATTACTCAGCGTGATATCGTGCAAACATGTTTTTCTAAATATTTCCACCAACTTGCAATTTTCGCTTCAGTACCTGCCTATTTTCACCTGGTTGGAATTACTGTAGCAAAGGAGCAAAATTTGCATCATCTGGAGTCCACAGCCAGGAGCAGACATCCTCTTCCGGATCCAGCTGTACAAGTGGTAGAGATTACTGTTTGTGTGAGGTAACATCAGCTGGGCTGGCTCAGGTCACCGGTGGAAGCTGTGGGAGCTAAACCGATCGATTTTGTCTGAAACGGATTAAGGCACACTAATACTAGCTGCTCTGCCAGCAAAACTATGGGGGCAAGAGCTTTGGCAGGCAGAAAGTGAAAAGTAATTGGGAGGTACCAGGGGAAGAAATCTCTTTCACTTGCACGGCTGGACCTGGAGAAGGCCATCTATCAGCAAACTGGATTACTCCGGAGAACTGGAGCAGCTCCGCAGTGTTGGGAGAGGGAGGTTTCTTACGTTCCCACTGTCCTAATACAGACAGACTTGGAGCAGAATAGTTTTGTTCATTCCTGGTCTGAGACAATACCCATTCAACTACATGGAAATAATTCCCAACAGAATAAGTGCGCCGAACAGCCTTTGGGTGCTCCTCTGAGACTGTTGACAAGGACCAGTAGTTACTGTGGGCTCTGCAGTTAAGGCTGAAATTGTGTCACTGGTTTGGTCCTGGAAGCAGCTCTGGGCCCTGCTGGTTTTGAACAAGGAGTTTCCCTTTGCTCCCAGGGCTGCAAACTCCTCCGGGGTCCCCTCCAACGTCGCCGAGCGGCTGGCACGGGGTGGGGAAACCAGCCCGTAATCACTAGCACCTGACATGGGCTAGATTTAATTTCCAAATTGGAGGTGAAACGCAACACAATTACCAAATCTGGTTTGAATTATTATCCAGCTCAGCTACAGTGTGCAGATTGCCCTTCTCTCTGCTAGGTATTTGTCCGTGGCAGCTAAAAAGGCAAAATAAAGTCGCTATATTGCAGTGAGGCAGGTAAGCGCCTAGGAAAATGGCGCTTGTTGAGTAATAACAGCGTAGAGCCCAACTGCCACCTCCTCCCAAGAAACCAGGAGGCGAGGCAGCAGCCGGCTGGAAACTTGGCTGCACCAGCCCTCTGGGGTTTCCTTTCCACCCTCCCTTCCACGGGGCAGGACCCGAAATCCCTGCTGTGCCCGGACGGCGTGTCTGGAGACCCTGCGCAGCCCGGCGGTCAGCGGGGAGGCTGCCGTGCTCCCAAACCCCACCAGCCAGGCCGGTGGCAGGGGAGCCCAGAAATCACTGGCGCATCAGGAGCTTTAAGCAAAATCCCTGCATCCCGTGTGGAAATTTTCCAAACCCTGCCCAAAGCTGCGACAGGGTCTGCTGCTGCCGCAGCCCCGCCAGAGGATGGAGGCAACGCTGTGGTCGGCGGGCACCATCGCGAGGAGGCAGCCTGGCAGCCTGGCTGCGTGACGGAAAGGCGTGGAGAGCCACAGCGGCGCTCGAGGAGGGACTCCGTCTGCAGCAGAGGCCCCTCTGCTATTGATTTCTCCCCGTTCAGCCCTGCTGCGGTACATAAAGTAGGCTTAGCAGGAGCCGTTTGCACCAGGGCGAGATTTATTCTTGGTGAGCACAGTTATACCTGACATTAGGAACACATCTTGTGCAGAATCTCATTTTTAACATCCTCTATAACATGCTTTATTGCAACGCATTCAACAAAGGAAAGCGGAATTTCAGAAACAAACAAAAAATTAACCCAACAAATGTTACAGCAGCTTCTCCTGTACGATAACTGCAAAACCAGCCTTCACCATATGCTAAAAGTATCATATATTTCTTATACCTGTGGGAAAGATTTTTCTCTTATACATGAAATGGACTGTATTACAAACAGCTTGTTAAATGTGTGACAGATCGGCTTGAAACGATGGTTCTTGTACTCTACAGGCCTGCACATTTGCTAATAAACTGACTACATATACAAACAGTCTGTTCCAGGGTTTAAGCTCCTATTACACTGGTTCATGTTTCAACATGCAGCCACTCTGTAGTTTGTGTTTTCAGCAGAACAAGTAAGTGGATGCATATGCATTACGATTCCAGACATCATTCCATACCAGATGTGGTGCCTTTATTTTTAGTACTGCAGGAGTGTCTGCTGACCCTTTCTCACCCCATGTCTAATGAAAGATTGACTGCTCTGGGTTTTCTTATGGTGAATTATATATTAGAGGACAGTGGATTTAAAAATTAATTCAAGATTAATTTAGGGATGACTGCACATGGAATTATTTGGCCAACAGATGAAAAATGAAAATTTCACTACAAAGAAAAAAAATTGTAGAAGTGTCAAATTTTAATCCAATTTTCTATAAAGAATGATCATGTTCTGAGACCCTTCTGAGGACTACAATTAATCATTCAGAGTGATACCCCTTTTCCACTTGCTATGCAAGCTCCCCTCTGAGCCAAAGCACCCTCCCTGCTCCTCTGAAGCGGGGATTCATGTGCTCAGTCAGTAAAATAAATTAGCACTGTACCAAATGGTTCCAAATTCAGGAAAACACAATGGCTGAAGCATACACTTAAGTGAAAGGAGACACAGCTATTGCATGGACAAAAAGAAAAAAAAAAAACATAGTACCACTTCTAGCCAGATTTACAGCTTCTATGAAGGCTTGTAACTTTTTAGGCAAATGAGAAATGAATCAAAAGCCAGAAAATGAATCTCTTTCTTTTGAGGCTCCGCTAAATTTTAATGGCAATGTTAGATATAGTACAGACACCCCTGCTTCACTAAATCAAAAGGAAAATACAAAGTCAACTAAATTCTATCTTATATGTTTAACTGTTGTGGTATTTTTATATTAAATAAAATAAGAAAAAAAGACTCTAATGAAAAGTAGGCTAAGAAGATGGATGCTAGGAGCTCACCTTACTGAGTAAGGAAACAAATATTGCATAACATAAATAAATAGTTCCTTTTAACTAGTAAAACATTGGTGTAAACAAGACTGCACTAAATAAAACCCTCCACTGGTCATGAGTTGAATTGTATTTTCCCCTATTTATTCTCTTTCAGTCTATCTATTTTAATATTACAGAATTTTTATTCTTTGTAGTAATTCTTGTTTCCTGGACATAGTATGTATGGAGGGTGAAGAGAGGAAAACAGAGAAAATGCACTATGTTCTTTAACTGTCAGACTGATCTCCAAGAATAATTTTTATGTATTCTCATATCCACAACTGGTTTTCTATCAGTTCTTAAAAATTAGCAGTGTCTATTTTTCAAAGTGGTGAATGAACTACAGAGAATGAAGCCTTATGCAAAGGGAACTGTAAGCTGAAAAGGACTGAATAAAATTGAATACACTTTCCATTGTGGAACACAGAAAATTTAAAGGCCTTGCTGCTACGTATGAATAGTACTGAACACACAGATTGTGTTAAGGACAAATTAACTGGGCAGCCATGGATGCAGGATTAAAATTGTGTCAAATGAAAGGTTGCAGCCTGCAGGAGCAGGGCAGCTGATCTGCATAAACTCTCCCTACCTCCCTGCCTGTTTTGCACCTCTCTCTGGCTTGTTACCTTATTAGAGAGGAAAACATTTAAAAAGGGACTTCTGCAAGCTGGCTGACTTCTTGCTGAATCAGCAAGCTGGCTACTGAATTGATTTCTACATCTTCCACCTCATGAAAGCTAGAAAATGTTTTTAATTGAACATGCCCTAAATTTACAGGACATGCTAGGGCAGAAGAGAAAAGGCTGAAAAAGTCAACAAATGCATGCTGTATTGTACATGCCATAACAATGATGAGGTCTTTTATATATTGGCAATGGATGGTTATTTAATATGTGTTATTTACCAGAAGACAATATATATACCATTAATGTATGTAATAGAGACATAAATGCAATAACATTTAATTCTGCAAAATAAATGGAATCTAATATGGGGTAAATATATAGAATATGTACATGCTCTAAGTATAAGCTGAAGAAGAACAGGACACTTTTGTTTCCATAATCAGACACAAATGACACTGGAAATTGTTTTGGTGAGAAGATCACTAGGTTTCAAATTGATCTGGTGAAGTTCAAATACATGTATTTTCATTTTACTAGCAGGAGAAAGATAATTTAGCTAACTCTGTTTTAATGGATTTTTTTCATATTCCGCACAGAACTCTAACAGCCATTACATTTAATTATAGCCAAAAAAGTCTTGTTTGAATTTTTAAGTAAAAAGCATGTAACAAAAACCTTTTCTCAGGTGTGCAAGATGTATAAGAGGCCTATTCTCAATAGCATTGTGATAGCTGTGTGGGAACCAAGTGTTTTCCTTTATATGCAAAGCAATGTCCATTAGGAAAGCTGATCTCCAAGACTGTCCTAGCCCAATGCTCACACGAATTTTAACTGAAAAATCTTGCAATTTAGATGTATTACTACCAAAATCGATGTCTTCTATCATCTGGGGGAAGTTTAGTGTTCTTGGATGAAAACATAGGTACTTATTTAGAAATGTACTGACCTCTGAAAAGTACTCTGGAAAGAAAAAAGTTTGAGTAAGTGGTCAGTCTTGCAAAATTAACAGTTACCACATCTGAAGTGGTTTGAGACATAACATCATCTACTCAGATGAACTTGTCTCTGCTACGAGCTCACTGTGCAGCCTTGGGAAAGTTTGCAGCAGGGGGGATAATGATTACTTAGTTGTTGCCTCATTGAATTAAACATTTGTATTCCTTTCTTTCCTTTTTAGTTTTTATTCCAGTCCATAAGCTTATGAGGCAAGGACAGCACCTGACTCAATAAGCACGTATTTTGGAAAGCATATAAATCTCCAGGCTTCAGGGCATAAGCCAGTCTGTAATTCAAACAAGGGAAACTTAGCTTCCAGGCAGATTATCTCCAAACTGCCAGCTGTAGTGTTTCTTTGTCTGGAGCAGCTGGTACTGACCACTCTTGGAGATAGGATACTAGGAGAGATGGATCACTGGTTTGATCCAGTATGGCAATTCCCAGGCTCTTCTACTGTGCCAATTATATTACTGGCAGTCAAAAACAATAATAAGATTACTGAGAGGAATTTAACTAATGAGATCAAATAAAGAATCAAAATTTGGTGGGGAAGGGAAGGTCACTGTATTGCCAGATGTCCACAAGTTATTGAATCAAAGGATTTTTTTTTTTCCCCCATGGTAATTTTAACTACAGCTTTTCAGAGCCTCTACTTCCAGAGCCTTTCTAACATAATTTTAGAGAGACCAATGGCTGCATAAAATAAAGCTTGGGAAGAAGTGTGACATATAATTAATGGAAGTGAGGGAGAAGTGGGAGGAAGGAGTAGAAAGTTTGTGAAAGTTTGCAGGATGGAAGTGTGCGGATTGGGAAGTGACGGATGACACTGAATTGCATAAGAAGCCACAAGCAGGGAATTAGGAGAAAGAGAAACCTTGCTACTCTGTCCTCAAAGAGTACATTATGCGGTGTGTTTCCCCACTGCAGAGTCTGAGAATTAAAACGGTGCCAACAGTTAGAAGCCAAAACCTGAGAACGGCAAAACACCGAACTCCCTCTGATAGGAATGGACATTTGGAGGTTGTGAGCACTAAACAGATTTAAGCTTTGATTAGGGGCAGCAGCTCTTGCTTAGCTTCACCTTCCTAATAAATTCTGTTGGCGGAAAGGACAGGGAGCCCCGACTCTGCTGGAACGGCGTTAGTCCGTAGGTTAGAGCACTGCAATCCCAGATGGCTGAGGCAACACCAGCTGGTAGCACTTGGACAAAGAGTTCAGTCTGATGAAACATAGCTTGACAGCTGGTATCAGACGCTGGAGAATTGTAAGTTTCAGAGAACGTGTTGCTATTGGAGTCATGACAGAAATTTCAAGGGAGGAAAAGAAAAAATTAAAATTTGGGAGACATTAGTAGAAGATCTCATCTACTTTGAAAGGAGAACTCAGCCAGGCTTTGCTGATGTTGCCAGCTGAGGAGTTGGTCTGCAATTTCTAAGGACCTATTTACACTACCAAATTGTAGGAACTTAGTAAGATTTCTTGTTCAGATGAACCATTGTCAGATTCCAAAACCAAGCCTAGACTTGAGGCAACTGGCTCATATGCTGAACACTGGATCCAATTGCATTACAGTCTTTTTGGCCATGGTCCCTTACTTGCTCTCAATTTTAGTGCTGAAGGGACAAAAAATCAGGAATCAAACCTTACATGGATTTACAAACTAAAAGCCAACATTTTTGACTGCACCTAAAGATTGACCAGAAAAGCAGGGAGCCATATCATGAAGTGACTTTAAGGAAATCTGTTTCATGGGTATGCAGCTGCATTTTGTGACAGCTGAAGTTTGGGCACCCATCAGATGTAGACTTGAGCAAACTGTGTTGTGGGTAATGAAACATAGAGGTGCCCAAGGCATATGCAATAGAAACAGAGGACAACTTTGATAGAAGAATCTCTGGGCTGGGCATAGATGGAAAAACAATCCAGCATTTGACTGTCCCTGTGCCTTGACCATCAGAACTCAGGGAGGAAGCCAGGGTACCCTCAGGTACTTTCTTGGCCTGTCTGTACTTGTAGCTTCTGGATACCTCACAAATGGAAGCTCCCACCCCAGCGCCAACATTTCTGATTTTGGACATGTCTTCAAAGACTCTCCATTTCAACTAAGCATCCTGTTGCATATTTAAGCCCTACTGGAATTCACAGCTGTGTGGCTGGGATTCCTCTGACCCTATTTTTGCTGTCTAAAAGTTAGGTATCAAGTCTAAGCTCATCATCCAGGCTTTCTCAGTAGCTTGTGGAAGGAGTAAAACATGAGTCTGTCTTAAAATGCATAGTATGAATTGCCATCTACGGATCATGACTGCCCTCCTTTGAGTACAGAAAGAGAGTATAGATGGCCAACTCAGAGCAGATGTTACCAATGTTTGGATAGTTAAAGGATGGGTAGATCAGCCCCACTGTGTTTAAAATTTTAAGGCAATCCCTCTTGGCACAATTTGTTATTATCTAGGTTAGGTGCATCCCTCCCACCCCCGGCACACTATTGTTGTGAATCCTGTTTGCCAATAGCCAACTCTTTCTATGCATTGCAGGAAAACTAGCACCTTACTTAGGAGAGGAGTGAGGATCTAGTTACAGTTCTGAGCACTGAGATATCTATGCCTTTTGTGGCTTTATCTCTAAAGATCAAGGAAATAGGGCCTAGGAAATCTTAGAGCAGATTAAAAGAATGGATGAAAAGGGAGCCATAGAAATGGGTGTCAACACTGAAGCACCAAGCCCCTCACTGTGACACATGATGATCTTACATATAAATTCAGTAAGAAAACTGTTTAAAAAAGGGAGTAATCATGGAAAACATAAAGGGTTTTTCTTTTCCTTCTGTATATTTTAATAGGAAAGACTTTCCATGTAGTAAATGTGTACACTCTTCTATTTAATTGTTTGGCTTTCAAATTTTTCATTTTTAAAGATTTTTCTATTTCATTCTTTTTCTACTTTTTCATCTTTTCCATTTGACCTCAAAAGTAAAAGAGAGAAGACAAATGACACAACATAAAAGGGGGAATGCAAGCAACTTATAAAATGAAAACCCTAAAACACAAAACATTTTGTTTTCCAGTTATGCCTTAAAAAAAAAAACCTTTACCCATAAAAGATTCTATATTAAAAAGGTTGTTTTCAATGTGTTATTACAAAGAAGCTAACAAACTAACCTTACAAAACAAAATAATGGATGATACTGGGGATCCTTTCATCTCCTTCTTTAAGAGCATTGTTAGAGCAAAAGGGCAACCTCATTCTTCTTTCAGGGCTCTAAGGACACGGATACTTTAATTTTCCTTGATGGGGTCTAAAAGCAATGAGATAGTATCCAAGACCCAATCTTAGAAAAGCATCACAAAAACACTTGCTCTCTTTTCCATCTATATTTCATAATTACTCTGAATTACTCTAAGTCAATAATCAATGCCATTTATTCCAGGGAAAATTATTTAATGGCTTAGAGCCATCAAGTTGTAACTCGTTCAATAACTTGCATGTATTTCCTCTTTCCCCTTTCCCTCTCACTGGTTTTCACATACACCCACTGACTGCATAATGTTTCAAATTAGAAGGAAAAACTGAGGGCAGGAAGTGTTACTTGTACATCAGTTTATTAAAGTCCTAATTCTCACTGGTGCTTTTAAATGCTGTCTCAACTGTAATAAAGAGCATAGTAGCATAATTTTTGTTCACTTAAAAGAATGAAATATTTATTACTTTTATTACTGAATAGTTAGAAAACTGTTTTTCTTATCTTTCCCCTTTTTTTCAGTGAAATATGTTTCTTTTTTAGTTTTTTTTAATTCCTTTTTCTATTTTTGTTAATCGTAAGTGACTATATGGGAACCCCTGTTTTGCACTATAATTTATCAGCCCAGAAGCCTACTGAAAAAGCAACAATAAAAAATGAGGTTCTAACACAGCAAATCCGCACTTAGCAGTGCTCCCTTATGCAGCGCAATTAAAAGAGCCGTCGTTTTTCTTACCCGTGCTTGGCAGTGGGCATCAAGCTGCCACTTGGAAAGGAGCCAATGATACGCACCATTGACTACCCTTCCAGCAGATGCACATTTGCCAAAGTGTGCAGTGAATGAGGTGAAAATGGAAGCGAAAGCTGAGCAGACCAGCAGAAATCAGCACTCACCTTTGCATTGCTAAAGGGCTCAGCAATGAAAGGTGCAAAGGGCCCGGGAATGCCCAGATCTGCCTGGGAATGGAGCAGGAACCAGGGCGCTCCAGACAGGCATTTTCAGAGCCGGCTGCAAGCAGCAGCAGGAAAACCAGCTTGAGGAAACTGATGAGCAGCGGTGTCCAGAAACCCTGGGAGGAGCCTCTTGAACTGCCGAGCTGCGTGAGGAGAAGCTCCTTCCCTCCCTCCTCCCCGGCATGGGCACGCTGGGCAGGTGCTGGGATGTTCCGATGTCTCTTCTTGATTTATTTATTTGATGAAAAATAATGAAAGGGGTGATCCTCAAGAATCCTGGGAGATTCCATTAACTCTGCAATTTGAGCATATTGATAAGTTGGTGATTATTTTGAAATGAACTGGAGAAAGTGAAAGGAAAAATGCTGTGGGAAGGGCCTGTTTCATGTGCAGAGATTTTAAAGTTTAGGTAATATTTCAAGTGTATCAAAATACAGAAAAAAGACCAGGGGTTAATTATACTGGCATGATAGTTGGAACCACATTATTATAATTCTCTTGGAAAGCACTGTGGAGCATATGGAGTGAATGAGGGGCCTATGTGTGCATAATAAATTCTGTATGGGGATAAGGTGAAGGAGCAAGAGCTCTCTTGTGTGTAAGAGGCACTAAATAAGGGGAAGAAAATTATTTAACTACTTGATGGACTAAGTTTGTACGTAGCAACACATTCAAGGTGCCCTATCCTTTAAGCAGTAACATACATAAATTCACTCACTGCCATGATTCGTCTTCGTGTCACGCAGCAAATACTATTGCAAATTGTCTAAAGAGCAGATGCTGGAGAGTTTGCTGTTCACAGACATGCTCACATTGCATCGGAAGCTTGATGTTTTGTGCTGTGCAAAATCATTAAGTGTTTGCCTTACAAGACTGCTTCCCTGCTACTGCCTTTTTCCTTTGTTATCTCTGAATAGATTACTGTGTTTCCCGTTTTCTATCTCATAGGAGTTTTTGTGCAGGGATGTAATGGTCTCTGAGAGTTACCGTCAGTAATGGAAGGCATATGAAGATAAAAGACCCCCATAAAGATATTCCTCAATTCCATAAGATTCTGCTGCTGGCTTCAAAGGGTGTGCAGTAGCTCACTTACTTTAAACCTAATTTTTACCACCTAACAATTATGTTGTCTCATCTAAACTAATCATCTAGGTTTCTGCTACAGTAAGTAGAGGTAGACTCTACCAAAGATTGAATCTTAGACACTGATTTTTGGATGGGCTGAATTTTTCTATGTGCCTGTCTTTGTCTACAAAAACATGTTTAGACATCAAACTTGGACGAGGTGACTAATTTTTAGATAGTTAAAGATAGGTGTAGTGAATCCAAACCAGAAGATTGAATTTGCTGTCACTCATATTAAACAGGAGAAGTTACATCTCAACAAAGAATTCAGTGAGAATTCTCAGTAGATAACATAAATTGAGTCTTCTGCCTAATTTCCTTTCATTTTGGTCTGTGCTGACCAGAATAGGGCCTTTACTTTATGAAAAATTATGCAACTAATAAATAGTAAATTACTGTGGGGTTAACAAAAGTAGCCTAGTTCTGCAAGTAGAGGTCTGAACTATGATGCAGCTCTACTTTTAGTTCAGTGCACCTAAAGGGTTTGAAATCTTCTGGGGGTAGGATCACATAATTAAATATACCGCAATATGTGATATAAAAAAGGTGTGGAATTAAGGTAACAAAGGCCATCTGATTTTTTTTCTTTAGAGTGACTGTTTTTGCTTCTTTTATATCATTTTAGCAGAATTGTTGTATATAGTAAATAATTAGAATAAGGTGTAGGTAGGCAGTAAACACACAATGTTTGCTGAGATCATTCCCTGAGCTTTGCCAGAATAATCTCTTACATACAATTTTTAGCATGTATAATACATTTGGGATCTACAGCTTTTCCACTAAAAATTAGAAAGGGAGCCAAAAACTTTAGAAAGCAAAATCTGGTACACAAACTCACTGTATATTTATTGTCACTTCTAAAGATCCTTTTGGGATGTCTGTCTGCAAATGGCTTAATCATCCATTAAGAAAAGAAGAATATGGAATTTAAGGTGTTCGTAAGTGTACCATGTAAAGTAGCCATTTTCAGCAGTTTATCTGAGCTTTAGGGTATATGATTATAATATCCATGAAAAGGTCATTTTGTTTTCCAAACTACGGGGCACACATTCACTTTAGTAATAAGTTTCTTCATTTTCTAGTCATAAAATCAATCTCCATGCAAACAATGCACATTCTTTTTTTTTTTTTAACAGAAAGTGAAATAATAATAACAATCTTGTTCTGTAAAAGACTGTCAAGGACGGGAGCTAAAAGTCTTCCTCCAAACTCAGTCCTGTCTCTTGCTGAGAGAACAGGGAAGCAGCAGATAAGACATAGGGAAAGTATTTAACAACATTTAGCCATTTACAGACATTTAAAAGCCAATCACTGACTTAAAAGTTCAGGTTGTCTAGGTATCAGCAGTTATAATAATGTGTCATTTATTTTGTGTAAATAGGTCATTACACTTAGCATTATTGCTACCACATCCAGTGATGTCCAGTGGAAATACTATAAAAAATTCAGCAACAAACAAGTAAATAAACTAGAGACTGGAAAATAAGGCGGCAAATAAGCTTAACCTGTACGGTTAAATGAACAGAAGGATGAAAAGTAACTTGATCGCAGTGTATACATACTTATGCTTGGAAACTGAAAATAATTCAGCAGGGATATTTCAGTCTTACTGACAAATGTGTATTTACCTAAATTCACCTTTCAGCCAGTGTCTTGAAACTGTTCCTATTGTAAGCCATAAGCTTTCCAGTGGTTGGAAAATGAAGTTAAATACATTCAATCTTGAAATAAGCAATTTCTTAGCAGAGAAAGTAATTAGAGATCAGAACATGCTGTTGCTTCACATGAAGATTGTGCATTCACCACTAATTTAAACACTATTCTAAAACGGGTGCCTTAATCCAGCTTCTAAGAGAAATTGTACAGTCTGTGTGAAATGCTGAAGGGAAAGGACTGGCATATGTATTTGCTACAGGCTGTCTAATGGATTCCTTGTTATTGCAAGGATACAAGGCATTAATGGAAACTTTAGTCTGTCCTGTTGCTCTGAAATGCTTTCATCTTGCTCAGGTTCTCAGGCTTGAGCAGATATGGATAAGCAGATGAAATTCAGTGGCTTCAGAGTACTGAAGATGGAGTGCATCCCTCTGGACTTAAGCTCTGTGCAATGCCAATAGCTGTGAAAGATCTGCGACAACATTTGAAGGAAATCCTTTACATGGAGCCTCCGCACAAGCAGCACATTGCACTGGTCCAGTGGGCCACACTGCTGGAACTGCTGGGTACAAACGGGATCTAACAAGTAGCACCGCATCTGGGGGTGCAGAACAAGCCTACCCGTGGGTCACTGTGGGGAGACTGCT
Organism: Apteryx rowi; assembly: GCF_003343035.1. Lineage (NCBI taxonomy): Eukaryota > Metazoa > Chordata > Aves > Apterygiformes > Apterygidae > Apteryx > Apteryx rowi. Next base: position 610,912 of record NW_020448930.1, on the reverse strand, counting down.
GTAGCTGAAAGCAGCACGTCGGCAGTGCGGGTATGCTTGCTCAGAGCTTTGCTGTGGAGTAAGGTCAGTCATACAGATTCATCCTCACGTGTTCTCCCCTGGTTTATATCTAGGAGAATGTCTTCAGGAGCAGGATCCTCACTCTTCATTTTAATTCACTTCTTCTGAGAGGCATATACGCTGTGGATGAGGAATTGTACCGAAGAGAACACTAGGCTCCCAGAATTAGCAGGTAGGAGGCTTCCAGCCAAATCACGACATAGAGACGTCAGCATCTGAGCTATTCATCTAAGCCGGCTTTCTGTTAAATGGTGAGAAATAGGCAGTTTTAGGACATCATTTGTCTCATCCTATAGTAGGTATCTAAAGAAATAGTTTAGATGAATGCTCTGAAAACACTTGCTTCTCTCGTTTGATTGCACAGGAAGCTTAGCATGGCCAGGTCAGTGTAGATGGCTGCGGGGCAGATGCCTAAAGGAATGGGAAATGAGTCTCACCCATGTGAAAAGGGCATGTTCTATTAAACAAAAGCAACTGGCACTGCACAACTGAACCAATTTCTTTTGAGCACAATGGGCCCAGGGTGATTACTGAACACTCCATACACACTAGACTAAATCAGTCAGCTATTTTCTCCACCCACAGGATTAAAAATGTGTATTAAGTGTAAGATTTTTCATTGCGTCTTTGCTGTCTAGAAGCCTGTCCCTTTTGCCATTAGCACCATGTATAATGCCAATAACACCATTGCTGATTAAAAAATTTAGAGTAGTAATAGGCATGAGAGGAAGTATTACAGGCAGCTGCTTTGAACAGCTATTCAACAATGTTAAGGAATCAAAATGAATAGCATGCATATCTATTTCAGTGTAAGAATAACACACCAAGGAATTTTTCTCAGTGCTGTTGCAACTCCTGGAAAAAATTCACTGTAGCTTATTTTCTAAAGACACACCATTCCTCTCTAACAAAGTGCTACTCCTAAACTATCTGGCTATTTATTGGGCTAGATTTGTAATTAGATATTGCTCTAATGCTGTCATTGAAGTTTCAGTCATCAATGTGATACTTTGTGAAAGAAAATGTCTTCTGTTTGTAGCTTATCTTCTTATGATAATATTAGTTCAGAGAATCTTACTACAAAATCATCAACATAGAAACTATTTCATTCTTGTACACATTAAGAAGTTAAATCATTTTCTTTTGCAGCATATTTTCTTCAGGAAGCTACTATTCTCATTATTATTACTAACATTATTACATTTCTATCACAAATTTTTCCAACCCTAGTGACCAAAAAAAGAGCATATGTGCAAAAATTAAAGCATACATTGACAAAAATGCACAAGCACAGAAACATGGTTTAACACACAAAATATCCATAAGACTCCAATGTCCTACTGTGGAAAAGCTTCTAAGCATGCCCCAAGTTTGCATGTAATTAGGACAGCTACTGTTCTTCTTTGCCCTGTCCACCAACGGGCATCATATTAGTGCCCAGCCAGAAGCATGCAGCACTGACCAGCACTGTTAAGCCTGGGGGTAAGGGAGGCGCAACTTCCAAAACACAAAAGCAATTAGGTAAAAATGAAAGCAAAGGGTTGGAGAGAGGAAGCTGGAGTTGGTTTGGTTGTAACAACTGGAGGCCAAATGGGATGCCCCTTCTTAAACATAGTGAGACTGGTGCTTAGATAAGCGAAGGAAATGAGGAAGAAAACAGTGGTGAAGCGCCTTTCCCAAGATCATGCAAGCAGGCCAGCTGGCAGCACAGCAGATTGGCTGGGGCTCTCACTCCTACTCCAAAAGCTATGCGTCCCCCAGCATCTCCAGTGCAAGCCACTGAGTTTAAATATAGTCATGGTTGATACCTGCAACCAAAAGTAGCCAAGGAGGAAGTTTCATAGTTTGCATCAGCTGTTTTCTATCCCCCCCAAAAACAATCATTAGAAGCTTCAGGAAAGATATCCTGAGCATTATTAATTCACAGCAGTGATACATTGATGACATAAATAAGGGGAAATAATTGACAGTATTTGTTCTTATGAAAACCCTCTCTGGCCTCCCAGTCTCTGGCGTTGTAGTAATATCTTTTGTTTGGCTCTTAATATGAACAACTGATTCTGTTGTATAAAACATATACTGTGTTTGTTGGGTAAGAGTATGGAGGAAGGCTCCAGGTGTCAGATCAAGGGTTCCTTATCCTTCTCCCTCCTGGATTAGTAAAATCTTGAAAAAACATAACACTAAGAAAAGGATCAGTCTAACAAAGAGAGGGTTTTCAATGATCCTCTTATGACTGAACACTCCTATTTTAAGTCATAGAAGAGCATATTTGTAACATATGCCCATAGCCAAGGTTATAGCAACTGGCAGGTACTCTCAAAGCGCTGTAATGGGCTAGAGCTCTCTGAAAAAGTGAGATTTCATCTTCACAGCTATGCTGAGCCAAAGCAAGAGCTGGAATTAAAAGTGCTGTCAGGTACCCTGAACTCCTCTGCTTTGGCATGGTAACACACTAACTCAAGGTATTGTGAAAACATTACTTTTAAATATAAAAGCTTGGGAAGCTGGCTAGGGTAACAGGCAACATGACACTGTTTCACTGCCTTTTTTCTTTATTTTTAGAAACCTCATTTTGGAGAGCTAGAAAGACATCTTCAGCCTAAAATGTGAACATTCTGCTATACTGTCCTATTAAGCACCCAGACGTTACAGACATTCAGTTCCTTAGCTCCCCAGAGGCACATGTTAACTGTACGATACAGCTTCATCCAGGTTTGATCCATGCAACCACCTTTCTCTGAGACAGAAGAGGTCAGTTTGTGGAAGTAAACTTTTCTAGCTATATCGCAAATGTTATGCTATAGCTTCTGGTCTCGCTAATTTATTAGCAAAGCATCTCGGAGGCGCGTCGCAGAAGCGGGGCAGGGGGAGCTGGAGCCGGCGGGCGTGCGCCTGCCTGCCCCGCAGCCCTTTGGCGGTGGCTGGCTCTGCCTCGCGGCCCCCGGAGCTGCGGGTGCCGGGCCGGGCTGCTCCGGGCGGCCGGGGAGCAGAAGCTGCATTCCCACGCACCCTGCCCGGCCCACCTGCTGCCCGCCCACCGCCTCGCACGGGCCCGCCAGGAACGCTGGAAAAGGTATTAATAGGCCATTGCAGAGTGAGGGGCAGCGCGAGAGCATACAGGCGGCTTAAATTAGTGTACTATATTTGCAGCAATAGCTGAAAGTTGCTGTCACTGGCAGCCTCTTGAAAAGAAATGTGGCTTCTGTGCCTGTGACACACTGTTATTTCATTCCCTAAAGTTATGTGTAGGGACGGCCACAGTAATGAGTTGTCAGACATTTTTAACAGGGCTTGTTTGCATGCTTCTGTTTAAGTACGTAGTGTAAAATTCTGACTGATCTCAGTAAGTGAATAGATAGAACAATGCAGGTTTCTGTAAAAATTCCAGATAAAGTCAGCCCTTGGTTATGAATAAGCACATAAGCATATCTAAGAGAGCAAGTTTTTTTCTCATACATATAAAGTGAATATATTCTGTTAAATGAAACAAGTGGAAGTAGATATAGATAATAAAGATTTAGTGTGGCAGTCATTTCAGACTTTTATTTTTCAGATTCCCACAAAGCAAAAGACTGCCAGTCTTGCTCTATTTTGACACCTAGGAATCAATACTAAAATCTCAGTGGACTTTGTGGGTTTAAAAACAGTTACAGAAGTGCAGTCTCTGCTCTTCATACTAGGGCAAGGCAGCACCCAAGCTGACCAACAAAACTGTAACATTCCCTTTCCACAGAAGAGTGATTAGTACTATGGTGAAATTACCACAAACAGACATTTGTGTGTGAAGATATTATGTCATCACAGTTTTTCAAATAAACTCTGCTTCACTCTTGTATAATCAAGTTCAATAACACAACTCAAGCTCAGTAACCATCCCTGGAGGATATGTTTCTAGCAGCATAAGCTAGTTTTTTTAGCTCATGGGGGAAAACTGACTTTTTTGGACCACATACAGAAAATAAGTTACTGGAGACAATATTTGACCAAACTTAAAAGTGTGAATAAAGGAAGGTAAATGGAAATCAAGATAGAATGAGATACAACTTTCAGTCTGGAAAATGCGAGCCTTTGTTTTTTAATAGAGGTAAGCTGCAACTAGAATTTCCTGAAGTAACTTCTCAGTTCTCTAGCATCCTCCATCTGTGCATCTCAAACTTTATCCATTTTATGGTGTAGACAGATATTAATGTCATCATTTCAAGAAGTGGTGAGCTAAGATCCAGAAAATCAGACGAAGTTTGGCTTTGCAGTCACTGGCAGAATGTGGAAACAGAAACACAGCACCCTGCTGTGTAATTTCCTGCTTCCATAGCATGGCCTTTCTCAATATAAACTAGAAAAAAAATCAGGCCCAGATTTGCTCCCACTAAGGAATATGCATGCACTTGTCTGATAGCAGACTATGCTGCTATTCTTTTTATAAGAAATAGCTCTGGCCACACCTAAATACCAAGCAATGAACATTTGAGGCATTTGAGCCATTCATTTCCCAGACAACATTTCTGGTGGCAAAGGATGTTGCGTGGTTCCCCCCCGCTGTAGGTCTTGCTGCTGTATCTTTATCATACTTTCTGCAATGGCATGTCTACTTTGGGAAATGATGATTCTAATGTGGGTGGATGGAAAGAGATCTGCCAGAGGGTGCAAATTTCAAATTGCTGCCACGGATACACCCTCTGTGCTGTCTTCTCAAAATACCAGAAAAAGTCTCTGAGGAATGCCTGGAGCTTGACTCTTTACATAAAGATATAGATCTACACCCTATATTTTTTCCTTCAATATTAAAGAAACAAACAAACAACCTAAGTACAGTTAATGAATTCAAAAAAACTTAAATACTTGTTCATAGAGGAGGCCATTATAAAAATCCTACTGGAACAGGTGAAAAATTCTTATATTTGTCCCACTAGTCCCATTATTGGGCTGAGAAAATGGTTAAAAATGCTGCTTCAAAGTCAAGGTGACTTACTGTTGGTGATCTTTACACTAAAGTCAGATTCCCTCATTTTTCAAAATTGATATCCATAATGTGTTAGAAGCATTCCAAGGTAGGGTGTAATACTTACCGTTGTAACTGTGAGACTTTGCTATGTAAAATAAATGTCAATAAAAAAAGCTAAGAAACAAATTAAAGCAGTGCCAGTAACTAAATACAAAGCAATTCCAAGGAAACACTAGAAAAGTAAAAATTTGGTGTTTAAAATAATGTTAGTAATCATGAGATACCATCTCTGTCTCAGAAAATAACATGCTTTTCTCAGAAGAGAAGAGTGCCTGTCTCTAGCTGGGTAAACTGATTACTCAGTTTCTGGTTCCCTGCATATCTGTTCTTATTAAAAGGAAGTGCAGAAGTTCAGTGGGATATATACTGTAGCCTGTGCTGTTGACTCTGTTTCAGGGAGGAAGCTGATGCAGAGAGGAAAATGAAAATTTTAGAGACAGAATATTTATGGTCAAGTATTAACTCAAGAAGTCACTTGCTTAAGAAATGTTTTGCTTATAAAAATATTTTTTAAATGTTTTACATCACTGTTTAAAGTCTTTATTCCCCTCAGTGCAGTATATGACAGACTCCCTAGTGGATGTTTCACTCAAATTCTGAGTCAGCCTACAATGTCTGTATGTATTTAATGCTTTGTACATGAAAATTGTTGGCTGATATAACTGCTTCCTCTTTCATGAATTCAGTAGATCTAGTCTGCTTTCCATTAGCTTCTATATGTGGGTGTGTCACCTAATATAGCAGTTGTAAGAAAACTCAGCTAACTCTCAGTTTCTTTACATCAGAGCAAAATGTAAATAGCAAGGAAATAAGCAGGTCTGTTTGTTTATCCTAGACCCCATTTATATTGCACACCCATGCTCTGTTGCTTAGCCCCTTCAACCTTCTTTTCCATGGATACTAACTTAAGTTATGCCTTCCTCCCAGCAGGCATGCTTAATTTCTGTATACGTATAATGATTAGAAATCACATGATTTGATGAGTAATATAGGGTTGTAGTTGCTTCCACAAATTACTGTTTGTAGTAGTGCACACCATTCTAAATGGGTGTATTTATGTGGTATAGCAAAAAAACATGACTACATGATCTAAGTTAGTGTTTTAAAAATGGCATTCTGTTTTATGAAAAAATTATAGAAATGAAATTCATCAAAGTCTGAGCATCAGTGCTGAATATTTATGGACAAGATTAGTGCTATATGCTGGCTACTCAGTAAGAGGGAGAAACTGCATTATTTTCTTTCCCAGAGAACCCAAGGTCTTCTGATATCAGGACACTTTCAGGACTGTGTTGTAGGACTCCACCACTCCACCCTGAAGTCTCACAAATGAGCCTAAAATCCATCTTCTTGTAAATTTGGTATTCCCCACCCAAAGAAAAGAGCCAGAGATTTTGATACTACAACTGGCATTGTGCGAACAATGTATTAAGCAGCTGTATGAAGTCTTAATGCTTTGCTGACACTTATTTTTGCTTTTTTCCTTTGATATAGATATATTTTAAAAGTTATCTGTGTACATAACAAACAAGAACACAAAAGTTCTTATGCAGTTCAGGAAAACCAAACAAACAAGAAAAATGGTGTGATGTGACTTAAGCAGTTAAATTTGCATCTCTGTTACAGTTTTTGCTGGCGTAGCTGTGGCTACAGACAGATCTCCTCTTTTAGACGTAGTTGTATAGTTGGAGATAGTACTGTTTATAGCCTCTCCCTGGTGTAGGGAAGGATTGTGTGAGTGCCTCCTAATTCATATCAGGCAAAGTCAAACTGTTTAGCTCCTACCCAGCTTTATCCGTGGAGCAACAAGGATAGATCTTTGAAAAATTAGTAATTGTCTATGGTCTATATTATTAAAAAATAATCACACTTGCTACCTCTACAGTTGTGAAGGCAAAACTTTTAAGGTGTGAGTCAAGCTTCAAATAGGTATGTGAGCTATTGGCAATAGAAGGGAAAAGAGAAAAAATAGGTAAGCAGAGAACTGATGAGGTGTTGAATGTTTTAATTAACTACTTATTTGTGAGTTTATATTGGTGATGATATATAATCTTGTCAGCATTATCTCAATATTAACAAAGTTGTGTGTGGAGGGAATGTATGTGTTCACACGTCTTTTACTCTGTGTGTGTGCATGTGTATGTATATTAAGATATAGATGCACAGAGAAAGAGAATGGTATCTCAGTTGATGTAAGTTAAGTCAGATATGTTTGTGAGTATATATATATATGTACACATACATACACAGCAAGAAAGAGACATGTATATTTAAGCCGTTAGAATTGGATCTGACAGTGTCAGTGATACAACCCAGCTGTTTTAAAGTGCTTAAATCACCATTTATCTATTACAGCCAGGAACAATATCATTAGGAACATTATTGTTGTATTATATTARCTCTAGAGTTTCCAAGTAGGAAAAAAAAAGGAAGAAAGGCAGATGCAAGTGAGTACTGTTTAGAAATGACATCTTATATTACTGTTCTTAAATATGACAAACTGAATCTGAATTCTGAACAGAATAATGAGGCAAAGGTATTCACTCTTCAGCATCCCAGTACAAACATCTGTAAGATATTTATTTTCCAAGAACTATTTTTGGTTCTCACTGAATAGCCTACTTCTAAAGTGTTCTGCTCCTCTTTACTTGGAGATGCATGAACTGTGAAAGCAGCCTTCAACAAGAATGTTGATTCTTTAGTGTTTAGAAGCTCTCACCTTGACAGAGTCAAATTGCAAGATTTCAGCACGTCTTTCTAAGTAAACAAACAAGCCTATGTCTAGTCCATTTAAGCAAAGAGATGGGGCATTAGGAAAGGCAAATGAGCAATTCATGTACATTTAGAACCTTTCTCAGTTTGTGTGTTTGTTTTTTTCTAAAAGTTTTTAAAAGTCATTGCCAGAAAATCAAACTTTCCAAAGTTGATGGAGTTAAAACTAATCTGCTGTTTAAAAATATTTACTATTGATACGTGAGAACACCGCTTGTTCAAACAGTTTAATGAGCAGAGAAAAAACACCAGAGTTTGAGATCACTAAGCTTTGTAACATATCCGTGAACCTTAAATTGCCACAGGAACTTTAACCACAGTAAAATGTGAATCTAGAAGGACCAATATGTCAAAGCACTTTTGAACTCTTATGTTCAGAAGCTTTTGAATAATTATGTTGTCTCAAAGTCTCCTTACAGAATCTGGAATAAGTATAATACTCCAATACACAGATAAAATCAAATGTACATAATAGCATATGCTCATACAATCACAAGTAATTCAGTTACCACAAGTTGGCAAATTATTTCTTATCAGACATCCACAGTATATGGCTCTATGTGAGCTGCTAGCCTGACATACTTTGTGAAACAAAATCTATTAGCATACACTTCCTTTTTGGTTTTACTTTGTTTTCACAAGGACAAGGAGCATACAGATGAGCCATTATTGTAGCTCAGATGACAAGTGGTAACTCGTTAAGTTCTGACAACCGGATCACTCACCATGGCTTGAACATATCCTGGATACATCCCTAACAAATCTTTCTATGCTACAAAATTATATTTAGAAGTCTTTCTTTTTTAGTAGAGAATTGACTTCCTGAAGTTGTCATCTTCTTCCAATGAGAAAGAAAGGAGGATTTTTAACTTGTTGGTGGAAGCATGTTATGTTCTGCCATTTCTTTCTCACATAAAAGTGAGGCTGCTGAGAAGCCTTAAGAAAATAGACTTAGCAAATTTAATGAAATTTCAAAATCCCAATCAAAACTATGCTTAGCAATATATGTTATGGCAAACTATTAGATGAGATCCTCAGGATTCTGATGCAGGATCTTTGCTTCAGGCAAAACCCAGTGACACAGCCACACACTTTACACAAGCAAGTTAGGCATATCACATTAAATTTTTCTTATGTTAGACACCTACAAGCATTGACCTAAAAAATCTTGTTCTCCACACAAACATCTTCATTGAAAGTGTTGCAAAAGTAAGATATTACAAGAATGCCAGCCAGCTACTGTGTAGGACAGCCTTGTTGCTGAAACTGTCCATCACAAAACATGATATTCCACGGCTGCTCTTGCAGAAGATCTCCCTGAGTGAGCACTTGTCAGCGCCCCAAGCACACCGCCAGGCCCTGCGTCCTCATCCCCTCCAGTGCAGTCAGCTCTGTTATGGTGTGGCTATGTAATGCTGGAGCAGACTGCTGTGGAAAAAAGCTATATATGAGAAAGGGTTGTGAAGAGCCATTTTTGAGGCTTCCTCACCTGGCCTCAGGAGCTGACTTTAAGCTCAGCCCTTACCCCTGGTCCTTGCCTGAGCAATGATGTAGGTATGTTGTGCCTTGCTGATCCCAAACCTGACCTGACAACTGAACCTCAGACCTGCCTCATCACCATGACCTTCCCTGGAGACCACTGGGCTCTCAGCTGATCCTGGTCCCCATCACTGACCTACTTTGCCCGCCTTGCTGGGGACTGTGGGACAGGGACAGGTTGGCGAGGCTGCTGCTCTCCTGGGCTCCTGGCCCCTTGCCCTTGCAGGGTAGCCTTGCTCTTGCTGCTCCCTGACAGCACTGTTTTCTGAACTAGAAATAGTTTTTATCCTAGAATACTACTCTGCATTGAGAAGATAATAATTGTTCTGCAGTACATCACTACGATGGTCTGTTTCTTCATACAGACAAGACCTACATAGATTCCCTACCTTTAGGATTGGATGTTTTGCAGATGGCATTGTCCATAACCTGAAAAATCCTGTGTAGTGTGGAAATGACCTGTAGAGAATTAGCAATAGAGTTGTGTGAAACACTTGCAATGAAGCCAGGCAGTATGAAATTGACCTCTTTGGGGGTTTCATTATGAAGTCAAAAAAATAGGCCAGTGTGGCTGAGAGCTTTCCTAGTGTTTGCCGATATTTCAGGTGAACCTTGCCACCTTGTGTTTTGCCTTGCAAGTCAAGTAATGTTTGCAATTTCTTGTGGCTTTTATGCAATGTGAGATATAACGTGTTTTTTACTATATTTTGCTTTGCATTGCTGAACAGATTTCAGTCAAGGGTTTAGGAGAAAGAAAGTGAGTTTAAGTAGCTTGAAATTGAAGCAAAAATTGGCAAGAGTCTCAGTGAAGAAAAATCAGAATGTTTTTCATAAAAAGTATAAAAAGCAGTCAGTATTTTATCAAAGACAGCAAGCAGGATAGCCCAAGTGACTACTAGTCTTGTCCCTGAAACCAGCAAGAGCAGAATAATGCAAAGGATTGTATGGAGTTCAATTAATAAAGAAGTGAAGGATTGGAATATATTTAATGCCAGCCAACAAGCCCACATGTTCTAATGGAAAATAGGTCTTGTCACAGAAACTGAAATTCATTCTTTGATGGGATTACAAGTTTGGTTGACAAAGACACTGTATAGGCATAATGTGCTGACAGTTATGTCAGGATTTTTAACTACCTGAGGTAAAAGAAATATAGCACTGAATTACATCAACAAAGCACATATAGTAAATGAATTACTAATTGACTGCTGTTTGAAAAAGTAACTGTCTATGGCAAACCATCATTAAAGAGAAACCTTATTGGTAGAATTATTTCAGGATCAGTATTAAGCCTGGCTCTTTACAACATCTTTGCCAGTGATCATAAATATACAGTCACTGATGATAAAGTTTTCCACAAAGAAAATTACTAGAATAAAAACCAATGAGAACCTGGCATTCAGAGTAATCTGCTCTGTTGGTCAGCTGGACCCATTCAAGCAGAATGGGTCTGATTAGCTTATCAAAAGGAAGACTCAAGGTGTATGTATACAAGTCTTCACAGGAAGAAAATGATAAATAATAAAGGACAATTTAATCTAGGAAATGTGGGTACAAAAAAATAGTAATAAAACATCTATAGTCAAGCAAATTCAAATTAGACATTATACAGAGGCTTTCAAAAGTCAGATTGATTAATATTGAAACAAATTGCCAACAGAAGTATGTTAGCCAAATATCTCTTACTGCATTAAGTGTACGAGTAAGTAGGTGAACCACAGTAGCTTGTAATATATAAGAAATCAGAAAAAATGATATACTGTTTCCATAAATACAGTAAGTCTCAGTAGGTTGATCAGTCATACCTAAAATTGTATCTGTCTAAAAAATTTCAGATGTGCTCTGAAACTCCACTGTGTAGATGGCAGATCAGGTTTAAGGGGTTCATATTTTCCCCTCCTGAGCAACTTTCTCCATGGACAAAAGTGACCAAGAGGAGGGAATGAACAGCTGGGACGGATGGAAAGAAACCTCTTTAGTCAGATCTGACCAAAGAAGCCTCTTTAGTCAGATCTGACTAAAGAACGGAAACATAACCTAAAACAGGCATTCCTTCACAGTCTTGGACAGGACTTACATTGTGTTTCTCTCTGCATGTTCAAGCAGGTGAATTTTACTGGCAAGAGCCTGTGAGCTCCTTCACTGAGAGCCACAGCAGTCAACAGGAATTAATGACTTTTGGATCAGAACCTCAGTTAAGCAAAGTGATATCCAACTAATCTGATCTGTTAGACTCCAAAATATCTTGAATTTACAAATACTTATGCATAAGCTCAACTTTACATACTTTAAGCATTTCCTCTCATTGCAATAATAGTACTATAATTTCGTAAACCTAAGCATGATATAAGTTCCAGTCATTGAAATCTCAGAGAATGTCAAGATCCACAAAGGGATCTAGTAAAAATATCCAAACAAATCATGACATAGTAATAAGTTAACCTGTGGAGCTGCCTGTAGCCTTTTGCAGAGCATAGGAGGACATACCACTGGCAGTATTATTTTCTGCAAACTATTCACTTAGCTTTAAGATTACTTAAGATGACCATTCCACTGTTCTAGAGAGCTTCAAATTAGAAAGCTCCATTTTCTACTGTTTCATTAGAAATCAGTTAATGTGGTAGATGCTAAAACATGCATTTTAAGCAGAAAGAAGTCAAATTCCTGTAGTTGGGTTAGCAGCTAACCTGCAGGGTTTTTCAAAGGTCGACTGCATTGCACAATATCTTATCATTTTAAAATGTATCCTACTGGTTGTTTCTCAGTTTCATAAGGTCTCTGGCAATTAAGAAGTGCAGATCTATTGCTTACATGTTTATTCTCTATTACAGCTTCTGTTATTTAAAAAAAAAACCTCTGTATTCATAAAAACACTGAAGATGATTGATATTCTCATTTCTGGCCTAATAGTCATAGAGGCCCTAACAGCTTAAATAGGACCGTTACGGCCCATATACTGTATAAAATTTTCTCCAGGGTTTCCCTCCTAAATTCCTATGCCTGCACATGCTGATAGTAGGGTGTAGTAGAGTGTATGAGATTTTAAAGAGCCAAGGGAACAAATGCCTCTGCTCTGTGAGAAAACAAATGCAAATATGGAGAGCTGGTAGAGCGGCATGATTCCTAACTGACGGTCTTAGATAGTATCTGGTTTAGAAGAAAGGTAAGACAGAGTCAAGCTTTGCCAAAGTCTACCAAAAGATGAGATCACAAAAATATTACACAGTGATACTGGCAACAGATCAAGGGCTCACTTAGCCCCATGTCCTGTTCAAGTCTCAGATGATGAGGACGTCATCACTGTGAGATGATGATGATGACATCATCCAGGCTCTTGACTGCAGGTACCCCCATGTCTGGGAACATGACCTCTTTCCAGAGGCACTGCTCTGGTTCCTGCAGCTCTTGGTGTGGCAGTGGAGCTCCATGAGCAGAGAACCAAGTGGAGCTTCAGCAGTACCTTGACAGCTTGGCCCCAGAAATATGCAAGGTAAATGAAGGTGAGGATGTAGCACTTGACCTAGGTCCCTGCTTGAAAAGGCTGTTAAATGCGTGCAGAAGAGAAATGCCAGTCAACAGCACTGTGAAGAACACATGGGAACAGTTATGGCCTCAGTGATTGTGTGGCCACAGGGACTGTCCTCCTGATGGCAGTGCTGCAGTCAGCAGCTGCTATCTCCAGGGCCACCCATCAAGTGAAGCCTCTGTGGTGCCAGGCTGGCACCATGTTTCAAAGTGCCTCAGGGTATGGCTGCTTGGAAAGCAGAATGGTTTCTAGTCTTGGCACTGTGCATTCATACTGACTTCCCCACCTCAGACTGGAGATGGACCACACGGGAACCCATCATGATAATCTAGAGCTCCAAAAAATGTAGACTTCACTTACAAATGCCCGTGTATTGTACTTCTATTGCTTGTAGATAGCGTAATGACAGTGACACAGCTCATAAACTAAAAGAATTATAATGAAATAGTAAAGGCTACAAACAGATGTCTAAGGAAGAGTAAGACAAGAACGAGCATATGTAAATCTGACTGTTAATATTCTCCTAGTTTCTGACTGTTCTTAAACTTAGTATCTTGAGCTCACTGTAGTTTGCCTGTTTAGTGATGGACCTCAATGGATCTTTCTTCCAAGTACTTGTTCAATCTCCCCTTGAATCCTGTAAGCTTCTTTCATCCACATGACTCTTTGACAGGGAGTGCCATGGGTCTTTTACTCATGGAGTGAAGATATCACAACCGGAGCCTTCTTCAAATGAAGGAAGGAACCACTCAAAACCTGCAGTATTTAAAACTATTCACCCATGACTCATCTGAAATTTAATGACTCCTGTTCCTTTTGTTTATATATATAAAATAAAGCCAACATCAATGATTCCTAGTGTTCAATACAGCATACATGGCAGCACTATGACATACTCTAGTTTGGTAGACTGCCTTAATAATAAGTCTTCAGGAAACAAATTATGCCTGAGGTCTTTCCAGCACCATACAGCCATCTTCACACTCAGCATGGCCATTGGGCTTGAAGTTTTGTGAATCATGAACACATTGTGTCCATAATGCCATCCACTTCCTCTTATTTGTCTCTGTCTGCTAAGTACATATGCAACATCTTCAAAAAACATTGATAGCAACCTAGTTTTAAATGTTTCTGAAGCATTTCTGGGCACTCTTTTCTCCTACATAATTATTTTCCTATTGCCATCAATGATGAAAAGACATTAAAATAAAATTTAAAAAGATTGGCTTTGAAATTCTTTAAAGCTTGTTAAGGACATTGACGCAGTACCTGTAAAAGTAAAGTTAATTTTTCTTTATGAATTTTTAAACAAGAGATTATTTCCTTCTGGGATACATGAGGACATTGTCTTCAAGACCTTGAAAAAAAATTGAGTGTTAGGTCTCATTAGTACTGTCAGGAAGCAAGATAATGATTTGAGAAGTGGTTCATGAATAGGAATCTTTTTAAAGTAAATTCCTTTGTTTCATATTTTAAAGGTTATTCTGAATAAAGAAAATGTGCAAACTCTATCTTTCACAGAGGTATCAATATTAGAATAGGAGACTGCTTTGCAATTTAAACTATAATAATTGGTCTGCCTGCCCAAGAGGCCATGGTAGAGATCTGGTCTCAGCTCAACTTTTATTGAATCCTGGTTTCTTAGCTGAAAAGAAGACCTCAAATCCAATATTTATTGCAGTCCAATAACCTTTGAACCCTTGAAGTCCCTTCAGGTCAGCAATATAGTATATTACAGGAGTAGAATGAGAGCCAGCACAGAGAGTAAGTGTTCCCTCTCTTTCTCTCAGTGCTGCTCTCTGCTTTTGAACTGGTTGTGGTTTGAGACAGTGGGGAAATAAGCCGCTCCATTTTAGTCATAACTACCTCAGATATCGCATGATAGAAGCATGAAATAACAACAGTTTAGTCTTGTGAAGCATTATGAGAGTTACTGTTTTTTTCATTTTATATTTCCTCTCTAGCAACTGTAATGGAAAAATAACCCCAATTCCTGAACTGAACAAAATCCAAGTTAAAGTGATGAGGGTCTAAATTTTAAAAAAGCAACTAGTAATTTTATTAGCCTGACATATACCCTTTTAAGCAGTCTGATCTTCAAATATGTGTTGCTAAATTTGCTCTGAAAATCAAGAGTCTTGATAGTCTCTTCTCTGTGGACTCAAAAATGGAGGCAATCAGAATTGCTAGGAATCCTGAAAATGTAGGTCAAGATGTTTATATCATAAAGAGTTGAAGATTCATTCTTAGTTCCTAATAATAATAATAATTATTAATAGGGATAATGAAATCATTGAGATGTCTGATCACACACCATTTGTTGAAAAAGGCATTTTAGAAATACTGCCATCTGTTATTATGTACTACAGTGATTACAGACAGGCAAAACTGAAGTCCTCCTTTTTAGCAGTCTGGAGATCATGAATATAAGTCATCAAAACATACAGAGCAAAGATCTGCATTAATAGGAAGAAAACTGCTATGTTCAAGTAAATAATTGTATAGCATCTCAACACTCAGAGCAGCTAAGACTAAACAGCTCCAGAATATAAAACAGAATGTAGTAACGAATCCCTCCGTTATGATAGTGCCATACAGAGTTATGCATTCCACAGTAGGCTGAAAATGTTTAGGGAGAGTTATAACAGCAATCCATTGCTCAAAAAAAAAAAATAAAATAAAATAAATGTGTCATTTCCTGCAAACTACTCAGAACATTTTCCCCTCACCTGCTTATTTAGACATCATTCTCTATAAACTGACCTGTGATAAATCCAGATGGGAAAATGGGTGCATTTTTAATTTAAGTTTCAGCCAAGGGAAGCCCACCTTCAGTTTTCTCCCTGAGAAAATTTTTGACTGGGCTGTGGCTGGGGGTCCCTGGCTAAAGTTCAGCTCAGCCCCGAGGTAGGCTTCAACTTTGGCTTCAGCTTAGGGTTAGGAAGGATGAAGCCTGGAAGCCCAGCTGGAGCTGGCTGCAGAGGGGCTGCCAAGGGCAGGGGTAGCCTGCAATCAGTTTTCTGTGAGCACACACCTCCTTCTCTTTCACGTCATAGCTCATCCTATAGTCCTGAGCTCATGCCTGTGTCTGCAGAACAAGGCTTCACCCCACAGAGGTGCCAAGTGTCCCCTGTGCGCAGGCACATCGTCTGCTGCTAAGGGCACTCAGCATGTCTGGGAAATGGTTATTGCCTGCACTACAGAGTCCTGGGGGAGGCACAGCAATGAGAACAAAGTGCTACATAGTAGAAGATCGTTAGCTACAATTTTTATTTAGATAAAGGATTGCACAGGGTTGTTACACTGCCGAACTACTAGTTTTGCACTCCAGGCCTATTTCCCCCGTCATCCACACCACTGCCATGGGAACTTGAGTGCAGTTACTACATCAGCACGGACCCATTAAGCTCAGAAGAGAAAACCTGAACCAAATACATTGGTTGGTGGACTGAAAGGTGCAAACCTTAGCAGAGTTAGAGAATGCTTCTTATGTATTTATTGTCAACAACTCAAATTTTCAGAGAAAGAGAATCTTTCATGAAAAAAGCATGAGTTTGGCACTTGAGTTTTATTAAAAAATGTCACCTGTAAATCTTCAACTATCCCCAGAAAAGGAATCCCACAGCCTTTAGTCATTTAAAACAAAGTTTACTAGAAACTCTCCACATAACAATCATTTTACTCACCTCTGGTATAAAGCTTGACCATAGCTACACCCCAGGTCTTTGGGGGTACACAAAAAAATTATATCTAGCTCATTATGCTTCCTTATGCAGTCCTCAAAAACAGGCTTACTGTAACGCTAAGTGCTCAGTTTGAATAAAGAGTGCCTACCTGCTTGGCAAGACTCTATTATGTTCTAAATACATTGTTGGCCTGGTCATAGTCTCTTGATAATGAACTGCATAAAACAAGGATTAATTCATTGTTAACTGCTTTATCTCAAACTATGCAGACATTGCAAAATCATTTGCATTTCAAAGCAGGGATTTGCTCAAAATATTCAGATTGGCTTGAGAACACCTGCTTTTCAGATGCAGCAAATAACATATACACACTTTCTGAAAGGCAGGATTCAATCTTATTAAATTCAGGATATCAGAAACCAAAGGATGAAGAGAAGCAACAGTAAATAAAATCACTTTTGAAATGTGTAAGCAGCATTCTAGGAAATTGTTTCTCTGTACTAATGCACATGCATATATTGGTGGTTTAGGCTATTGCTAGGCATTTCTGTTTCTTGAGTCACCTCGGCAGTGGGACAGAAGCTTCGGCAAGAGGGTAGAAAAGTGGGGTTTGCAGCACTCTTGCACATGACTGGCATCTCATTGTGGAGCGGCACAAAGAGCAGCTGCAGAGGGAAGTAAGCATGCTGCCTCTGAGCTCCTCATCTAGCTCATGCTTGAAGACAGCACATTAAAGGAATATGAAAGAAAAAAAATGCAAACAAAGTATTTCAAGCAGTGCCGGCTGAAATGTAAAAAAACCCAGTTGCTTGCATAGTATGCTTAGGAAGTGCTGAAGGGAGGTGTGGCAGGGGAATTGGAAAAAATCTGGTTGAGTATTTAAAAGCATGTAAGGAACTGTCAGGAAAATGTCTGACTGTAAAATGTAGAATGACCAAATGGCTAGTGCATTTTACAAGGATTCAGAAAACTTATAATACATCTTTTCTGCAGGGTTCACCTAACTGAACATTGCCTCTACAATAGAAGGATCTGAGTTTGTTATCTTGACAACGGAGAAAAATAGATACTTTCTGGTTGTGATTCATTTGATTTAATTCAGATGACTCACAACCTAGAGGTGACCGTATCTCTGATATTTGGTCAGATGAATCCTGCCTCTGTGTCTTCTTGAGACACTGCTAACCTTTTGCGGTTAACCCTAACATGTTTCACTTATTCTTTGCTGAAATAGAGATATTTAATCTATCTTCAAGAGAAACACAAAGCTTGACCATTTAATTTTAGGGAATACTTGGATAGAAGGTATTATATGTATACACAATTCTGTGAGTATAGATTTAGCTCTGTTTATATTTTAATAATCAAGGCAACATTATGATAGTCATTGCCAATCAAAAGAAGCTACCCACAGTGCAGTTGAAAAGACTTATGAACATCATGCATTGCAATACTTTACTGAACTGATGATAAACATCCTACAAAAAGCTTTCTTGTATTGCATATGTGAAAAACACAAATAATTTGTATAACAATTAAAATATTCTGCATGTTGGGAAACTCTTGTCTTCAAACTGATTGTTCAAATCTAAGCTGGTTTGAGAGTCTTTTTACCTGATGATTGGTGAGAAATTTGAATAAAATTTAAAAACAGGAATTCTACACCAGGATTTCCTCCTGGAGAAGTTCCTCATGGCTCTACTGTGTTGGTGTACAAAACTTCCACTTCCAAAACAAGAGTGGTGCAAGGTGCTAGCAGCTCCAGGAGAAAGGCTACAAGTGAAGATCTAGGTTCATCCCATCAAAATTTATGCCAAAGGCTGAGGCACATGTGTTAGGACAACATTCAGACTTGCTTCCGTTAAAGCTCTATTTCAGTTGAGATCTGTGTAACCTTCCAGAAGAGCCTGTTTCTTCAGGTATAAGAGAGAGAGACCAAGCTGACCATTTTCCATTTTAGTCCACTATGATTAAGTGCCATAATTTTAATACAATGATTCAAAACTTAAATTTCCAGCATAGGTCATCCAACAAAACCTCTAACCTTCTGGATTTGGAGGCAAATTGCCACACAATTAACCAAATACTTCTTCAGACATGATTGTATTCTAGGGGAGCAAGGGTTTTGTTTGCTGACAGGTATTCAAGCAGTGGGTTGTATCAGATGATATCCTGAGGTCCCTTTCAACCTAATTTACTTTACAATGTTACATTTCTATTAAGAATCACTAGAACTAGACTTTTCAAAAATTATTTTCTATCCTGTGAGGAAAAAATATTTTGAAAGAAAAAAATTATCACAAAATCTCTGAGAAAAAGTTTTTCTTTTTTCTAAATGATATTTAGGAAAGAATTTAGGATTGATTAACAAAGCCTCATTCAGTTAAAACTGAAATATTTCGTCTTGATACTGACATTTGCTAAACAAATATTTTGAAACAGGAAGCTTAAAAATATATGAAAATTTTGAGCTAATATTGAGCTAATATTCAGCATAGTTTAAAAATAATCATTGAAATTGCTTTTCTTAACAAGAAGTTCCTTTTGATTTGTCTTAAAAACTGTTTTCCACTCTCTGAAACTGGAACAGATTTTGCTGGGGTCAGATAGACTCCTCACCACCTAAAGTATTTACGTTTAGTCTGGATCCTTTTGTAAAAGACAGACAACAGTTCAAGCAGGCATTGGTGCTAAAGAAAGGTGAGACTGGGTGAAATTGTATTGACTGAGTCAAGCAGGAGGTCAAACTAGATAATTATAGTGACCTCTGGCCTTAAAAATCTATCTTTTCCTGAATAAACAATGCATCAGTCTTTATACATGGAACACAGTGATGATACGATTAACTATCTCTGACTTTTATTACATGTTCACTTATCAAAGATACTCCTTCATAAAGGTATGCTTATTTAGAAATGAAGGATATCAAGAACAATATGACTCAAAATGTTGCACGGGATTCACATTCATTAACTGGCTGATGATTTTCTGATTGTCTTGCCTTCACTTTTTCAGTTGTTTTTATCTTTTTTTTCCCACAACTAAGTAGAGACCAGAATCAACTAGTAGAATTTTGTTCATGCAGAAATTCTTGTTTCTTTTCTTCTATGCCAATCTCGCTTCAAGTTTTTAAAGGGACTCAGCATTTACTCACCAACATAATTACCCAGGTCCTCAAAAGAGTTCAGAGCTCATTTATCCATGAAACACGAGAATTAGAGTTTCAAAAATGTTCTCTTTGCATAACTCATGTTTTGAAATTCTTATCTTTATAGACACATCTGTGCTTGGACTTTAGCAAGGGTAAGGACTAGAAAGTCAGGAGTTCAAAATGTAGATGAAATACCACTATCGGGAACTAATACTTGTTTGAAGGTAGGGAAGGAGGAAAGTTATACAGTGAGACCACCCCCACCAAATGACAGAAGTGCAGAAAACAGGCCAGTGCCAAGTGCACAAGCACAAATGCTTCCCTAGGCATTGCAGAGCTCTCTGGCATGTTTGGGTGGCATGGCTTTGTGGAATACATGGCAGCGGCACTTCAGAGGCATTCTCCAAACTTTTCAAATACGGCAAAGCCCCATTGGGCTTTGTTGTTACATATCAAAAACTAAGTTACAGAGAAGAGCTAGTTGCTGACAGGGTCAGAAGCGGAAACCAGTGGTTTCTGTTAAAGCCATTGGCAAAATTTCTGTTGATTTCAGTAGGGACGTAGAATGTCAGTGCTCTCAATGATACTTCACATTATATCTCCTTCAGCAGAAATAAGCCCTCCCAAAAGGGGTTTTATTAGAAAATATCTGAAATCAAATACCTGTACTAAGACCCCCCAGAAGAAAAGAGAGAACTAACCAAGAGTCCCCTATGATAATGATTTTTTAAGAAAACATATCAGTCAGCAACACCAAAAACTTCTTTTTCTACTAGAAAAGTATAGAATAGCCTTTCTTAGGGGGAAAAAAAGAAGAAAAAGAAAAAACAAAAGACCTAAAATGAAAAGAAAAAACAGACCATGCTGGCAGGAAATTTTAGGAGTTTTAGCTGGAGTCTTTAAAAAAATCAACAGACTACCTGAAATATCAAAATCTTCATTACATGGCTTCTGGTATGTGACCTTCTATAAAAAGGAGGATGTAATCCTGCTCCACTGAAATCAATAAAAGGTTTGATACTGATTTCCATAGCTGTTTGGTGTAAAAGCAAGTTCCAGTCCTCCATTCCACTGAAGTAATTCAGACACGTCTCCCCAGTTAATCACAGAAAGCCAAAAGCTTTTCTCCAGTATTACCTAACCCTGCAGATGCCTAAGAGTCATTGGGACCTTCCTGATAGGCTTGAAAATTCCCAGGGTGCCTAGGCTTACGTTCCTACATGTTGTAAGGAGCACCTGGTGTGGGAGTTGGCACTGACTCCTGCTTCAGGGCCACTGCGATGAAAAGTTCGGGTAGAGAAGTGCCTAGGGGTAAGTTTTGTATACTTTTTGTTCAATTTGATGGTGCAGCTGGCTGATGAGATTCCTCCTCCCCCACATCACAACTTTCTTTCTCCTCAGTTGTGCTCTTGCAGCTTTCTGTGGGCCTTTGCTGGAAATCAGATTTTTGAAATGATCCCTTTTTGAAAAAGACTCTAGAAAATACCTGTGTCACGCCTGTGGTCTGGCTTACAGCTTTGCTCCATAAGCAATTACATCAGAAAAACTGAGGAGGCAGGAACCTGTGATGCTAAAGCAGGGATGAGATGGCAGGAGAGATGCAAATGTCACGAACAGGCTTTGCCATGGGAGGGAATAGCACCAGAAAGTCTCTGAGGGAGGCAGCCCACTAGCTGTGCTCTGAGCATGTCTAATTCAGGCTGACAGTGTTGTGGTCAGTTAGAAATGCGGGTGGTGAGGAACACTTTTTGTCCAATAGACTTGAGGATAGATCTTGCAGTCAGTAACAGAACATGTGGCTTTTTGGCCTTGTCTAACCCGAGGGGATTTTAGATATATATTCTGGAAAATGCCCAGCCCACCAGGTACAAGTGTATGCTCAGTTTATTGAAGCAAGGCTTTTCTGAAACTGGACTTCCTCCTGGTTAGAAATGCGAGTCGCAGGGTCAGAAACAAAGCAGGAAAGCAGAAGTTTAATTGCTTTCTTTTTTTAATGATGACTGTGCAGTATGAAGTGCAGTAACAATGAGGCATCAATCGGATAGTCAAACTACACTGGAACTGAAAAGGGTAGAATATTAGATTCAAGTTATTTAACTGGAGCTTTTTAAAAAACAAACATTCACCTCTGTAGCTGGCCAAGTATTTCATTTCATGAACCGCAGCATCATTGTTTATAAAAGTTCTGTGGCCAGCCCACCACTCCATACTAAATAAGCATCACAAAACAAACTCTTTGCCTTCGGAGTTATTTTCTCCTTGTAGAACTGTTTCCGCGATAAAATTTAAGCCAACAATATAAGCAGGATTTCTATTTTTTAGGTTTGGGATATGAAACTCATGATATTTTAAAAATTAGGCTTATTAATGTAGTTTTGTTCCCTCTGTAACAGCCAAAGATCTCAACAGCTGTAAATCATAAGGCTGCACGTGAGGCTTCCCTTACAGAAAACTCAAAAGTTGCTTATCCTGCTAGGGCACAAGGAGCAGCGGAAAACAGAAAAGAGAAATTGCTATGGCAGTGTCTAAAGTCAAGTTCACTGGTGAGTTGCCCTACACTAAATTCATTCTATAAATCCTTTGCAGCAATCGGATTTGAACGTTTTCATGTACTACTGACTTCCAGGTGAATACTTGCTGGCACAAAAGTCGATTTGAAAGAAAACAGATTGGAAGAGTGTGGCCTGTGTGCAGAGCTGCACAGTTAAGCGTGACAAACTGCACTTTTGGGCAAGTATTTTCAACCCCAGTTTGGTTCACTTCAAATGGAGGTGCACTTGCAATCAGCACTGCAGATACTGGCACAAGACAGTAAGTGATAGCCAGGAGTGACATCAGGAATTTGTTAGCAAAGCCAGCAGCACATCAAGGAAGAAAACTATTCACCTTAGGGAGCAGTGAATTGTAATACGATGCACGACACATTGCAGTATCCGGGTGTCTCTGATGGTTATCTTCAGCCCTTGCTGTCTCAAGCCGTACAAACATCTCTGAATGCCACAATGCTTGTTTGCCCCTGTGGTGTTTGCTTAAGATGGGATGTGGGATGAGAGCAGAGGAAGAGAGAAACAACCCCACTTTTGAAATCATTGAAAATCCCGACAGCTCTTCAGGATATTGGGTGATGTTATCCATGTGTGTTTATCTGGGGGTGGTGGTTTTTCTCTGAGGAAGCAAGAAAGTTAATTAGACCCTACTGAAGTAACAATGAAGATTTAAATCTCCTTCCTTTCCTGTTCATGAGCAAATGGACTAAGGATGGTTGGGCCTGATCTCACTGGGGCACCTCACAGGTGCAACTGGTAGCTTTTACTTCAGTAGATTTATTTTAGATAAAGTTTTCAAAATTCTTTAAGTATTTAAAGCCTACTACTCAGCTGGATAGATATATATCCATACATATATATATGTATGTACAAAATGATTGACTGAATAACTTTATAAATATGCATTTTATGGACATATTACAGTTTGCGTTTTTAATTACTTTAGATCGATACTATATATATTAAAAATAGCGGCCCCAAATAGAAAATATTGTACAGTACTTTCTTCCCTGCTTTCACCTCTTTCTTACAGTGTAGAATCTGATTTCAGCTTTTCAAGGAGATCACGAACTACCTGAACAGAGTATGCAATGTACAAATTACCCCTTTCTCTAGCTGATATACACAAAGATAATCACAGACAATTTTGTGAGGCTCATTACTGAGGCTCTTGTCAGGAACAGGCCAGGCAGAAATTTTTGGGAGAAATATTTTTGTGTTCAGAAAAATGCTGAGGCACTGAAATGGAAATTGCTCACAGGGAAATGCTGAGCCAGACAGAAGTTTTGGTGAGAAGGGATGCTCAGGTGCACTTCATAGTCTGTGCAAAAGCTCTCAGGGTGTAAAACAGGGAGAAGCCTCCCAACGTTTCAAAAATATTTATAAAGCAGGAAAAATTATTCTTATTCAGCTGTTACCCCTAATTTATGGGACAGATTAACCACTGTAAAACATTATTCTCTGTTAACATTATATACTGTTATCAGACAACCTCTCCAAGAGATCCAGCAATACAGTAACACTTTGTACTGCCTAAAATTTAACAAACATTTTGCATGGGGCTTCTTAGGCAAACTAAACTTTTAAAATTAGACTTTCAGTCCACACAGCAGATTGAATAATTCATTTTGCTGCTACATAAATGACAGTTTACTAATTTCAATTCCTGCACCTAGCTGTGATATGGAAGCTTCTGGGCTATTTCTCTGCAATCCCTCCCAACAGAGCTTTGTGGAGGTACAAAAATTCCTTTCCTTAACTGCAACTGTCATATCCATTTCTTATATATATGTGTGTGTGTATTTATATACACATACAGCACACATGCAGACACACATCACTACATAAGAACAGCTTGGCATACTGTATGCGGGTGGGGAGTTAAAGTAGCAAAGAGATGGTGTGAATATACAATTCAGGTTACGAATATTCCGGTGTAACAGTTTTAAACACAGAACCAGGCTATGATTTTTGTTTAATTAGCTTTTCACTGTTGCCATACTTCTAGAAGAAGTACAGAGGAAAAAGAAAATCAGAGAGGCATGTTTTGCTAGAGAAAGGCAACCCGATACTCTTCATTGATACACCTCACGTTCAGCATAATGTATCTGAGTCCGAGGAAGGTTGTGTCACCGACCTCGCCAAGTGCTCATTGAGATTGCCTTCTCACAGGGGACCCCTTTGCTCTGCGATCCAGCTGTGGCACGGACCTGCAGCTGGGTCCCTGCTGAGTCCTTGCTGCACCCAGGAGCTCCGGGTGGCATCAAACGGAAACGTGAGAATTTAGGAGTCACAGATCTGACTGGACTTCATCTCTTCAATCACTAGCAAGAAGATCAGACACCCAGAAACAACCCAAGGCCGAATTAGGGCTGCTGGGAGTTTATAGTCTCACAGGCATAGTCAGGAGCCTGTAACCTCTGATTTTTTTTTCATGTTTTTCAGACTCCGTCAAAAGAATCTCAAGTCTGGAAATCTTGGGTTGGTCTTCCAAAGTTTACACTTCCAGGATGAATCTGGCAGGAATATTCCCCATCAGCAGGTATCACATGGCTTTCAGACCCTCAGACCAGCTGATCCTCTGGCCTTTCCTTTAGCAGCAATGAAATCAGAAATGAAATTTGTAGCAAGGTTTCAGGAGCATGCAAATAGGAAATTAAGCTTTTATTGTTTGATTGTCCAGATTGCTGGAAACAAACACATTAAAATTGCCTAGTTGCAGATTAGACTAACTGGGCTGCATCTCCAGGAACAAGATGATTTGGGGCACTCAGGTTTTGCAGTAACCCCCCCCAGTCACCTCCACATACTGCACATTGGTTCTGTTTCCAAAATGGTTTGCTTACATACAATCAAGATGATTGCTTTAGGAGCAAACTACACAACTACCCTGCTGCAGATATGCCCCAAAGGCACTCCTACCCCTGATGGGATCACAAGGGTCCAAGCCAGTGACTGGGCCTTTGGGCAGCTCCAAACCATACGTGTAGTGGCAATATTCAGTCTAGAGGACCAGACCAAATTTAGTCCAAAGTAAAGCCTCTGGACCACATGTGGTGCAAATGTAGGGGCCTCAGCAGTGAGGGCTTTGATCCACTAATCTGCCCTTATTGTGCTGAATTACATATTAATATAGATAAAACTCTAGAGTATCAAAATTTACCCTGCACTGAAAATCTCCAGTTTTGGCAAATCTGATCAGTCATAATCCATCAGTCTTTCAAGGCTCCTTCATAAAGTACAGCAGAGACTTCACATCTTGGAAAAAATATTAATGTGATTTTTATAACCCACACTGTCATTTATTTTTTTCTGCACGTCAGATGAATAAAAAGGGTCATTCGCCTAGTGATAGTGTTATCCACTGAGATAAATCAGATCCAGGTTCTATGTAACTGCAGTTAGAAAACTTTTGGCTTCAGTTTTTAATTTCAATTTATATTAAACTGCTCACCTATCATCTTGGGTAAAGGGACACATGTCTTAGTAGAAAATGTTCAGTGTGAAAATCCTTTCGTGAAATGCCTGATTTGCAAAATTTTAAGGAACCATATTGACAAAAAGGAGTTTTGTTTATTAGCTTCTTGGGAAGCATATTGTTTGTGCACTGTCCTTGTTACTCTCTATTTATGATCGCCCTATTTTAAATGCTTCATCGTCCATTTAAGAGGTCTAAAAAAACCACATGACTCAAACTGGAGGCTGTACACCCTTGGAGGATTAAATTAAATATATCAAGAAGAGGAAAAGAAATGTCAGGACCAGGGATAGCAATAGCTGAGCCACGCGCTTGCTGGGACTGCCTGCCAGGAAATGAGTGTTGCCCCCCAGGTCCCATGCCCATGGCAGCAGGCGCCCACTGCTGCCCTGAACAAATCTTCACGGCACAGCTGTAGCACCCTTCTCCACCGTGGGGCCCGGCGCAGTGAGATGTTCTGTGTGGCCACATCTCCCACATGCTTTCAAGGCCACCAAAGGGCTCTCCAGTGTCTGAGGGAGGTGGTGGGAATACGGACGGAGTGCGACTTCCCCAGACACCTGCCCCCCAAAGCCTGTGCAGTGGGTCAGGCCAAGCCAGTGATTCTCAGACTAGAGTGGTTTGAGAATAAGTTTAAGAAGTGCTGCCTTGAGACAATTGGTATGCAAATGAGCCACTTATTTGAGCTGTGAATGAGTAAAAAAAGAACATGAAGGTACTTGATCATTTGAAATTCATTTGTTCAAAGTCATCACTAAGTATTTCTGAATAGCAAATATTTTGGAAAAGATTCTGAACTCGGTCATAAGTTATTCACATAACTGAGAAATGATCCATATTAGTAAATAATATTATTGTAATAGCTACTGTAGCCAACTCAATTTATCATAAAAGCAGTCAGTAAGCAGATACAATTGCCAGAGTATTGCAACAGAGGGAAAAGTACAAAGAAATATAACATGGATGGGGTCAGCTCACATGTTAGTAACTTGATTCAGTCTATGGTGACTTGAAGAGCTCTCCAGCAGAAGGCCATGGAAAATACAATAAATCTTTCTTATCTGAATTAAAACACTATTATATCCCAGGAAGAGAAGAGAAGGATTATCCAGGAAGCGTTTAGGATCATGATGCTGTGAACAAAACAAATCTTATCCTAGGATGTAGAAACAGAAACATGGTCTATCAGATGAAATCTCCTTGGTACTCTCTGCAGAACTGCTAGGATCTCAGCCACGCAGCTATTCAATTTTGGCCTGAGGTCCGCAAGAAAGCGATGCACCCGTTACAGAGAGCTCAAGTGGGAGCAGTGGGAACGATAAGAATTACTACTGTATTGCATGATATGCCACTGTGCCCTGAAAGAACTGGGATTGTTCAACCTCAGAAAGAGAAGACCTGATAACAATTTTCATATATGCAATAGGTTGCTGTAGAAGGAAAGAGAAAAATCTGTCTCTTTTGTGTCCATGGCTCAAAGATGAGAAAGACGTTAAGCTCAGTAAAGCCATTATAAGGTTAAACATCTGCAAAAACTTTCTAAGAACAACAGAGCATTAAAAGAGATAGGCTGGAGAGATCGAAGAATACCTACCCAGCAAAAGGTTTCTAAGAACATGTTAGACAAGCATATGTTAGGAATGACACAAGCAAGACATCCTGCCTTGGGATAGGTGAAGCATCTAGGTGATTTCTCAAGAACCCCTGCAGAACCACTTACTGTGATTGTATCTTTCTTTGATTCCTTGCCGTAAACCCACTGAAATCAATAATTTTTCTATTTTCTTTATCAAGTGATGATATCTTTTGCACTAGCAATGCTCCAAAGTATAATCACCAGAAAAGTAAGTGACAGCATCAGTGCAGCAGCATTTACAACATAAAAGTCTTATAGAATGAAAATCCTCCTCACACATGTATTAGTAGATAACATTTTGCAGGATGTTTTTATCATGAGAACTGAAAACTGTGGTTTTATTTTTAAGTGCTGATCTCCTAACTTTTGGATCTTGCAAACAGGACTAAAACAACATTCCCTTCTTCACTTCCCTCTTTGGAAAAGGAGCCTTGAAAGATGAACTAGATACTGCAGCTTTCAGGTGAGCCTTTGGCTCTATGCAGCTTTTGGCTTGAAAGCTTTGGGAAGCCCATCTGACTCCAGAAAAAGTTTGCTGTCATTCAGCTGTTAGGTGAATAGTTCAGTGTAGCTGTGCATAATGTACAGCACTGAAATCTCTGATCTTTTATATTTCAGTTCACATTTACAATTGTGAAAGTTACATACATAATTTCCTTCAAATGCTACTGAAACAGTTTCCTTCAATCTTCAGCAATGTTACATTTTCCTAATGCAAATATATTCACTTGTTACCATATTTTTAGATTTTGAATTGTTTTCCACAGACTGTTTCCTGAAACATAACATGCATGAACATTGAATTATTAAAATAATCCATACCCATTACAACTAGCAGTGAAGGCTAGTGTTAGGGTTTTCTGACCAACGGTAATGTGTGAATTCATAACAGGATGTGGTACAGCCAGATTTTAGCATCCTGTCAAACATGTAAGTAGAATTTAATGAATTCAAATCCATGTTTTACAGTTCTCAAGTTTACAAGCTTATTAGCATTGATGGTACAGTTATATAAACCTTTACAGCTATTTGTACTGTAAAATAGTGAGAAAAATTATTCGATAATTAATTGCATATTCTTTCAAAAAAGCTTTCCAACTGTCTCTCCCCCTGCTTCTGGATAAGATTTATTTTATTTTTTCCTGTGCATTGTTATTATTCAGTTACTACCTTACTGCTACTTCCACCAGTTACACTGAATAGC
The DNA here is from genome assembly GCF_003343035.1 of Apteryx rowi. Taxonomy (NCBI): domain Eukaryota; kingdom Metazoa; phylum Chordata; class Aves; order Apterygiformes; family Apterygidae; genus Apteryx; species Apteryx rowi. The sequence goes on along the minus strand of NW_020448930.1, from coordinate 582,309 downwards.
TGAACTCAACTATGTAGTGACGTATTTTTCCAAATATGTAAGAGTGCATCTGCAGTTAAGTGTCCTTGAAGGAAAACTACAGTATTCCAACTTCTTTGTCAGCTTGGTAGATATTCAGTTAGTAAAAGCTGACAAGTTTGTTTCTTTTAATTTTGTGCTATTTCATGAAAATTGGAGCTTTTTCTATAAGATGTGGAGTCAGTGACATGATTTTGATGCCTCAAATGTAGATTACTTTAATATATCATCCTGGCACTTAGTGTAGGAACATTTGCAAATGACATTTCTTGTTGAATAAAACTCCTTTCCTATGATAAGGTATTGGATAGAGACAATATCTTTTATCTCTGCTCCATGATATGTACTGCTGTCGAGATGATTTTTGAACAGAGTTTGAACAGTTTAGTCTGATGTGTGTAGTCCTGATTGTCTGAAAGACATGCAATACTTGAAGTCCTACTACAGTCAACTGATATACCTAAGTTTACCTCCCTTGGTTTAAATGAGAAGTATTCTTCGATCAATGTCCTGAAGTCTGGGATGCACTTTTACTGCATTCCAAAAGAGTACTTTTTGGGTGATAAGGCTTTCAGATATTTTTTCTGGGAAAACAGAAGAATGTTGCATAGTCTTAGTGAAGAAAGGAAGAAGGGAAGCTTTCATGATGGTAGGGTCATGTGCTTCATAGATATTTGAGCCTAATATTGTAGAACTTGACTTTCCAGAAGTCTGAGTTTGTTCTGAACTGCCCAGGTTTCAGTTAACATGCAATTTAGCACATTAAAAGTTTAGGTGAGTCTCTCACAAGCACCTGCAAAATATCTCAAAAATGAAAGATGTTCTGCTGCCAAGCTCTTAATGCCATCCTGAATTTGGGGCACTTCTCAAAACTGATGAGTGATCAGTTCCAAGACACAGAAGAAACAAATCTCTACCCATAGTCTTAGCAAGAATCAAGTTTTCCAGAGTAATATTCATAACATTGGAAGGAATGGGAATAGTGATGTCTCTATGCTTTGGCTTATCCAGATCTGGCATGTCTACGTTGGTTATGTTTCTTTAAATGCTTGTAGTACCAGATGACTGTTTTGATAAATACAGCCAAATCAATCAATCTCTCAGTCTCTCTTCCTTAAAGTTTAGATCTATTACACCTAAAAATGAATTGGGATAAAATATTTGTCTGCATTAATGAATTACTAACACAAGCCTGCTTGAGAATCTTAAAATTGAGGGGGTTAAGACAGAAACTCACTTGCAGAGAATCTTCTGGGGCCTTTTCCATTTCCATGGGTCTTTTAACAGCAGTTAAGATATCCATTTTCTCTAGAGAAACAGGCATTTCTTTCCATTCATGTTTTCAGCATATGTGAACACACAGAACACAAAAATTGCAGTTAATTTTGTATAATTTATTATGTTACGGGAGACTTCATCCCCATTTCAAGATGCTACTTAATTCTGATCACTGAAACAAACTCACAATCACATTTCTTCAAATATTTTCCAGAAAAGTTGACTAGCAGATGTAAGGACAACTTAACAGCTTCTCTCTGCATGTACCCAATGGCTACATCCTTAGCTTTGCTGTTTCTCCTCATTTGTCATTCAGAGTGATGCACTTCAGTACCATTTTGACTAGCAGGTCACTAGGGTAGAACAAACTTGCTGACAAATAGGAGTAGTAGCTCAAAGGAAGGCAGTGCATTGGTCACATCCTACACAGACTTAAAACTGTTGGAATTGTAGGGGCTTCTGCGTAAAGCCGTCCTGGAGCAAAACAGTTTCTTCAAGCTAAGTTAAACAATAGCAATTAAACATAATATCTCAAAAGCAGACAATGAGGATGACCTTATTTAAGGGACTCTGAATATATTTTGACACATGCTTTTTAATGTGCTCCTCCCCACAATGATTAATTAATTAATAACACAATAGGAAAAATCTAAGCATAAGAACAGGAATTAATTTAAAATAGAACCACTGTATGTACGAATAGTAAAAGTTAAGTTCCATTGAGCAGTGTGAGCAGATAGCAACAATAGCAATAATAAAGGGAGCAGCATAAATGTCACTAAAGACTTTTCTTGGTCTGAATTGACTGCATTAGTGGTGAAAATCTGTGAAACTAGAAAATTTCTTTTTGTCCACAGTGAATTAGGAGATCAGAGCCTGAGAACTACAAACCAGTTTGCACCAGTGAAGACTCATCCTAACCTAAACTGATGTTTAATTTTTTTTAGTGCTGCTCTGGTTCTCACTTTCTCCAACTGTGTGACATTTTTCTGCTTCACAGAATCACAGAAATTAGATGTGGAGAAGATCTTGTAAGATCACCTCATCCATCCCTATGAAAATGCAGAATTCTTTCCACAAAATGTTTGTTAGTGCATTGTCCAGTCTAGTTTTAAATGTCACAACTGATGGAGCTGTACCATTTCTCTTGGGATATTATTGCCTAACTTAATAGCTTCTACTTTCAGGAAGTTTTACGTAGAATTCCATCTGAATTTTTTCTTATGCAGTTTGATTCCAGCTGTAAATCCTTGTAACAAACAAATAATCCTTCCACTTCTTTGTGAACAGGAGGAAAAGGAGGAAAGGGTTATAAAAATGGTGATGCTAGATGCCATAAATATTTCATTAATGCTGACCTGGAAGAAAAATAATGTGTATATATATATATATATATATATATATCATTTTGTGGTTATAATCCTAACTGTTCTGAAATCAAGGAATTTTTGGCCAATGACTGAAACTGGGCCAAGATTTCACAAGATAAATGTTCAGAACTCCGCATTCATATTTGAAAGAAGTAAAGGGCTTCAAGAGTTCACTCACTAGTAGATAATGAAGGCCACATCACAACAGACCCTTACAATTTGGAAAAATAATGAGCAGTTCACAGAAGACCTCCTTTATTGCAAGACCCATTTGGAAGTCTGTCGTGCTTGCAATCCCCATGATCCATGGAAATTTCAGGCAGCTCCTTAGGGGATCACCAGGGACAAACATGAGCTCTACTGGTGTGCAGAAGAGTCTCCATAGCCAGTCTCCTCATCCACTCCATCTGTTCATGCAGGCTGGTCAAATTGGGCAGCAGGCTGCCCCTCGAGGTTATTGATTTCTGCCTGTGTCCAAGGGCACCACGAAGGACTCATGACCCTCTAAGGAGCAGCCCACGTCCTGCCCCCAGCCTAATACTGAATTGCTTTGGTCAGCCCTGTGCTTTGCTTGCACAGGAGGGCATGGAAACAGTTTGACTGAAGAGTTCCCTATTATTTCCATTTATCTATCTCCTTTATTTTACTCACTCCACCAATTTTTTCGTGACATTTTTCCTGTGTTTATTAATCTATTAATTCATTGTATTGGCTATTTAATTAATGCATTTTAGCTTTCTAAAATTTTCTTAAGAGTATCAGCTATACACAGTAACTGTGTCTTATAAAAGACTAAGGCTCTCACTTAGCAGCACCAAAATTCTGGATTAAGGATTGCCATTGCTTAACTTTCCCTACAAATCACACGCATGACACAACAATTCCTTTAACAGGAATATTTACAGTCAGGATTCATACTGAGAAGATCTCTGCGATGTGGATCCAAAAGCAGTTTACTTTCACAGCTAGATTAACTGATATGAAGTGGATATGAAATTTCAGAAGTGCCAGCACGTGAAATCTTGTTTGAATTTTGACTGGAGTACTCTGCTCTTCCCTTTGAGGAATTCTGTAATATAGAGCTCACAAACAGGGTTAAGTACAGAAAGAGTTGTTTGAAATGAAGCAAGATAAATCATTTTAGGAGGAGGATGGAAATGGCTTGCTGGGTTTTTTGAATCCATACAAAGATATCATCCTTCTGGAATATGAACCCCCTGAAAGGTTATCTGAATCATAAAAGTTTGTGCCTCTCATGTTCAAAGGAATGAGACAGTCTTAATAAAAATTGGCACTGCACATGTGTCACAACCAGTTATCAGCAGGAGAGTTGCAGCAAGCTTCGCCTAAAGATGAACAGCACAATCTTTCTTACAGTTGCCTATATAAATATGCTGTTTGGACAGATTTGGGGTTTTATATTGGACACAGTTAGAAACCCCTATGACATGTGATAGCATTCTGCTGAGAGCTAAATTCTCACAGGAACTGTACATACGTATTTTACATCCCTAATGTAATCATCAGGCCAAAAATATATATGTGGGAGAAATTAAGCTTGACCACTGAAACGTTACATTTCCATTGCACAGTGTTATTCCTGACGGAGCCAAGGAGTGAGAGGAAATGCAGTGAGTGCTGAACTGAATTTCAGAAGCAGATTCAGATTAATGCTGGATCGTGGTTAGTTAAAAATGAGCTACAACCCCTGCTTAGCTGGCAGTGGTCTGTCTAACGCTACAGCATGAAGAATGCTGGCAGGGGCTGTGGAGCATTTTCTATTGCTAATTTATGGTTGCCAGGGATCTTTTGTTGTTATCATATGTTATTTATTTATTCTTATTTTATTTTTTTGTAAAATCCACGAGGAAAGTGCGAGCTGCGGTGTGCTTTTCAAATTCACTGCAAGCAGGCCCAAATGAATTTACTGAAGACAGGATGTACCTAATAATCACCAGGCCTGCCTGAAAGGGAAAAAAAGGAAGAATATCATTGTGGCTTTTAAATATGACTATCAATAGTGAAACTCTCCAAGTAGACTAGATAAAACCAGAAACAAAAGGAAACTTGAGTTACTCTAGCAGCAGCTTAATAGCTGCAATTATCAGCTGGCCTACCAGTTGGAGTTCCCACCCATCGGAGCGCGAGGTAAAAGATGTCAGGGGGATAGAGTGAAAGGCCTGCCTGAAAATGCAAAACCACAGAGCATTCACTTGCTAAAAGACTTGGATGAGCTACTCCTTCTGGTCTTTGTACTCTTTTAAATACAGCCATCTAGTTGTCTTGGAGACAGGCACGTGGGAAAAAAAAGCCGCTCAATATTCCTATCCTTGACTATAATCCCCTGCTATGGATCAGCTAAGTAATAGTCTAAATAGAAAATGTATAAAATATTAACCTGACAAACTGCTCTGCTTAAGTCAATGACATATGGATAGAAGATGTGGGTAACAAGAGGTTTATTAAAATGCTCCAGTTCAGCTGCAGCAGGAATGACAGAATAAAAGCATGACTTGTAAAACAGAAAGGGTAGAAAGATATTAACATTGAAGTGCAGTTGAGAAAATTCTCCTGGAAATCTCAGAGAGGCAAATAGCAAATGAGGTTGATTAAAATTGCTATAATTGTGGTGACAAGCTGCATGCCACTTCAACACCCTACTGTAGATAGTTCTGGATGCAAATTTGGGCTCTAATTCATCTGTCCTTGAAAACAGTGATAAAACCCCCCATTGACTTCAAAGAAGAGCAGAAATAGGCTCTTCAATTTATAGGAAAGAAATACACATCTGACTTTGAAAAGTAAGATCAGCAGCCCTAAAATATAACTTGAAAGCACCACTGGATTATATTGATTATAACCTCCTATTAATTGCTTTTAAGATGTTCAAACAAAACTGGAAAACTTGAGTTACTTCTTGACTGAATGTGATAAGTCTGAATTTGTGTAACTAAAGTAATGATAGCAAATATTCATATAATACTTTTCAGGAACAACTAAGAATAAGGTCAACATTTTCAAAAGTAGTGGTTCTGGATAACAGCTCAACCATAGTGCTCAACTTCAGATATGTTAAAGGACAATTACTCTCACACTGAGCTCTCACCTTTAGAAGATCAGTCCTTTTGAAGAGATTTAAAGCAAAGCACTCAGAAGTGGAGTCATCCAGAACTATTAATCACTTCTAAAAATCTTGTCAAAAGCATTTGTTTTACAAAGTTACACTAATGATATCATGCTGTGTCTGTGTTAATATATTTATATGTAATTGTATGACAGTCATCAGCACAGTCTCTGTGCACTTCTATCCATAAGTGAATGTGTTTTAACCTCCTTTAAAAGGACAAATATGTACAACATCTCGGTAAACTGAAGCAGAAATTAATAGGGCTTTTTCCTAGCTCCTACTCTAAGGCTTGGGAACTCAAAATCGAATTCAGAATTGTTACCATGACCTACCGGAGTCATTTTCCTCTTTGTGCTCTCCTCCCAAAGAAGCAGTGTGCATCACCCCAGTCTTTTATCTATTGTTGTTGAACCAACTGTCCATAGTCTGCAATTTGTCAAAGTTCTTCTTAAAAAATTAAATTAAGTATTTACTAGCATATTTTGCTATAATCTACTATCAGAAATAATTGCATTAGCTAAAGAAGAGTGTGGTGTCAAAGTTATGCTGAAAAGGAACAAAAGAAACTGCAGCTGGATTACTGCTTCCTGATGTAATTTGTTCCTAATCTATTCTCTGCTTGCAGTTCTCTGTAATTAGTACATTTCTCTGAAATGTTGTGGAATAACAGACTGTGTTTATCCCAGTTTAAGTCCACTGAAGTCAATGGAGAAGCACAGTTTGGGTTTTTGTGATGAGTGAGTGACATAAGCAATCTTAATCATGCAGAAAGAGTAATAAAATCCTGCCTTCAGCAAGGGCTATGAGATTTGAGTGCCATGAAAATATGCTTACAATGACCATGATTTCAAAAAGCAGTCTGACTGCTAATGAAAAATCAGCCTGAACACAGTTGAAGAGGTATTCAAACTTGTGTTTTGGTAAATGCCAGATGTTGATGCAGAGAAAAGGGAAGCTGAGGAAATTTAAGAAAACTAGGTATATGAACCCTTAGGATATTGGGTTACTAGCCAGCTGGGAGACACCTGGAAAGCGGCAATGTAAATCTGTTTGAAGTAAGGGTCCCTGGTGGAGGGATTGGCCAGAGGGTCTGGCAGCAGCAGAGAGGCAGAGCCGAAACCTGTTCTGCTCCTCCTGGTGCCTCCTGCCTCCCTCCGTCAGCAAGAGGCAACTTCCACAGCACCTAAAGGCCCTGGGAAAGGGGCCGACAGGCAGCGCAGCGGGAACGAACTGCCCTGGGTGGCGAGCAGGGTGGGAGAGCCAGTGTGGCCTTCAGGGGACCGTTCCCTAAAGGCCTGGCAGGAAGGGTAAGAGTGGGACATTTGCAGTGAGAAGAGGAGAGACAAAAAGAGAAGGGGGAATATGATCAAGATGAAACCTGTTTTGTTTTTTTTACATTAACTTGAACTGATTAGTTGGCACTTATTTCTGTAATCACCTCAAATATTACTTAATTCAACTATATCCAAAATACTGTTGCCAACTTTCATAGATTACTTTTTTACAAGTCCAGAATATGCATATATACATACACACATACATAAGCATATAAAAAAAATTAATTTCTGTTTACACTATCTATATATAGGCATACAATTCACTTTTTTTGCTCTCCAGCTGCTTGAATCATGGTATTGCTTAAGAAAATAATCTTGCATTAAATACATGTATTTCTGATGTATTTAATATATATATCCTTCTAGTTCTCTTATTTGCATAAGAAACCTTGAAAATGGAAAGTTAATGCATCTTAAAAAAGTGAGAGGGCAAGTGAAGATCCATTATTTATTATTTAAAACGATCACTCAAATTCTGAATCCTTAAGCTAATTCAGTAATTATGTAGCATTGATTTAATCTCTATCAGTGTTAGTCATGAAGTACACGAAAGCCCATCAGCAGCTAGGGTACTTCTTAGAGACTCTTTTATCCTTATCAGGGATTCAGTCCTTTGTGGTCTTGGGCTTCTCTTGCCTCAGCTTTCCACCTGTGAAACAGGGATAACAATCTTTTCTCTACCTGGCATGAAGTGTTCTGAGGAAACATGCTTGCAAGGATACTTGGATATTAGGGCAATGAAGCTGTGTAAACATTTCAGGGTGTTGCAGATAGAACAATATGAATTTAAAGTATATTAAATTAATGCTTTCTTCTTTGCTTTATAGTTTATTTTACTTTTTTGTATTTGCTTCCCTCCTCTATCCATAATTTTGATGAAGGGGTATGTTTCTAATTAAAAAGAAGCTGTTTTCTGGTTGTGGCTCAGCATTTTAAGCCTTTACTGTTGCTCTTACTATCGTTCTTCAGAAGCACACTACAGCCCCTTGGGGGAAGTCTAATTCCAACTTTAAATAGTCAGTTCAAATAGAGTTCATTTTAGCTTAACTTGTTTTGGTCACTTCTTCATGAGAACGGCTTGGTGTGTATCAAGTACTGCACTCTGGACTGCAGTTAATACAGCGGTGACCTGAGCATGCTTTCGCCATGCAGGCATCAGCTCAGGCAGAAGGATGTTCAGACAGCAGCACTCTCTCACTCTCTGTTTCATGTCACATTTACCTATCTCTATGGCATATATGTTCGAAAGTATTAGGTGATAATGGGTGACTTAGTTTGGGGATGCTCTGTTAAAAGAGTTTCTGTTTTCAGAAGGTTCTGCACTCTCTTCCTCTTTCCTGCTGAAAATCCAGATTATGTGTTTTAATCTTCTGCTGTGTAAAGGAACAGCAATGACCAAACCATTCTTTACAGCTGTCCCCAGCTTTAAATAAAATCTGTCAAGGCTCATGCTCTGGACATGATACATGGATGAGCCCTGTTTCGTGCTGCCCCGCACGAGGCCCGAGGCTGGGTCAGGTAAGCCCATCGCTGCTCCGTGACACTCGCAGCAGCCTGACTGGTCAGCCCAGCCAGGATCACCGCTGAAACGTCTCCCGCCAGCCCATATGGCCCTCAGCGTGGCCGCCTGCTCCGGAGGCTCTTCCCAGTACAGTGGGTGATGTGAGCCACCTGGCCCCTTCTCAGATTTCCTTGCCTTCCACTCCAAACCCATGCTCTGCCACAAACCCACATCCCAGCTGCACACCCCCATGCACGGAGTCACCCAGCTTTGGTAATAAGACATGTATGGCACCTGTGAGACAGTCACATTTTGATACTAAATGCAATGAAGTAAACACTATTTTTAATATTTCTTTCTTCTTATGGTAGAATTTGAATAGGTAATAGAGATTGCAATGTATTTTATTCTCTGCTGAAAATATTAATTTAAAAAAATGCTGTAGTGGATTATATCTGCTTTCTGTAAGCCTTCTTCATGTACACTAAAGGAAGGTGTGGCTCAGCTGTAAGGTGCTCAGGTGTTGAGAAAGAGCACTCCAATAGTAGTGCATTTTAACACTGCTTAATGGGTTTATAATTATATTAACGGGAAAGGAAGAATAGGAAGTAATAGATTGAAAAGTATGCCCATGGAATCTTCCCTCTTATTGATCATTATGTACCAAGGGCCAGAAGGTGTGCAGAAAAATAGGGGATTTTATGTCTTCAGACAGGTAGGAGCCACCAGCACATTGCTGATCATCCAAAACTTTCATTTCAAAATCAAAACAGCTGCAAACCTGCTGGAAAGACTGAATATTTTAGCACACGTATTCTGCTCCTAAAAACAGTTACTCCTGCTTGCCAGAACTGTAATTTTATCTGCGTTAACAAAAAACATTATGAATAAAAGTCAAACTGGCTATAGCAATAAATGAAAATGGTAATTCCATTTATTTTATTGCCAAGTACCCCATATCTTTTTGTTCTCACAATGAAACAGTTGGGATCTTGTGAAAAGTAGCAACTACTATGTATACAGTATCATAGCTTTCACAGGAAGAGGACAGAGGAAAGACTCTAAGATTCACCTGGCAGAGAAGAAATAGCTGAAATACACATTATAAAATATAAAATAAAAATCAACAATATATTTTGTCCTCCCTACTCTTTAGGGAGTAATTTTCTGGTAATAGAGTCATTATTTCAAGTATTCACTCTAAGATCCATTCTGTTGCCGTTAGTCTTGATGAGTAATATCTATTCTATTAATACCCTCACTGGTAAAGACTGGGGTCTTTAGTCCTGAGACTATTCACTTTTCATATTGCTTCATTATTCATGACAAAAAGCATTACTGATCAAAGAGATTACTTGTTGGGTAAAATACTACTACTTTAGTGAGTAGTATATCAGAATTTTTTCATATTTGTTAATCTTCTTGTGTCCTTAGGTCCTTAAGCTTTGTGACTTTGCTTCTGGGTTTTGATTGGATAACTAGGTGTATTTTAGCAAGATAGCAAGGAAGGATGAATATCAAATGTTACATAATTAAAGATACTGACATGCAAATAAATGCAATGCATTTTGATTTTCTTCTTAAAACTCACAGCTCCTCTCAAATCCTTCAAAAATGAAGGATTAGCAGATTACAAAGAAGGCATGAAGCAAAGACTTCAAGCAGTCCTGGAAGCTCTTTCTTCAAAGACGGGTGGCATTTTGGGCAGGTGCTTGAAGATCTACCTTGGCCTTCATCCATTCTTACCACATATTCGTTCTTGAATGGGAAGTTCTTTGGAGCAGGGACGATGTATTTGTGGCCCTGACCATGGTATTTGTGTCTCCCTATAAGTAACATCATGCCCAGCAATAAGGTATATCATAATTCTTTCTAAATACCCAGCAGAAAGCAATGCTTCAAGCACCTCCTGCCAATACTCCTGCCAATTTCTGTTGATGACAGGGCAGTTGTGACTGTTCTCTGGAAATAGTTATTATTCACCCCAGAATATTTTCAACCAACTTGTGGAAGCCCAGACGCATGTATTATCAAGAATAATATAATGAGAAGCAATATCTTAAATAAATTCCTAGGTTTTAAGACCAGGGGGATTGTAAGATTATATAGTCTGATTTCCTATACATTAGAGGCTATAATATTTTTCACATAAAATTCCCTTTATTAAGCCTAGTTACTTGTGTGTGGGCAAAGCATGTTTTCCATACTTTATCTTTTTCATGCCTCTGTCAGTCACATTTGCAGTGCCAGGCTGATATTTTATTTGAATATCTAATTTTGGTGTTGAAACACATAAAATGCTGACTTCTGCAATTACTGCCAACTATGGAAGTGCAGCAGGAGAGTATTTGTAGAGCAAAACAGCTGGTGCTGAGGACTCAACATCTGTCATTTACAAATTTTGGGAGGGTTGCTTTGGACTAGCTCTAATCTGATTGCAGTGAATGAATACTCCCAGGCTATTGGAGCACATGAGGTGTGCCCCTGTACCACATCTTCCAGGTTTGTTTTATCTGAAAGGGGAGCAGGTTTTGTGCTCAGAAACTTCTCCACATCATAAGCCATAGCACAGTAAGTGCAAGTGATTTGCTTCCAAAATGCACTCCTGAAGTGAAGGAGAGGGAAACTGACTGAAGAGATGAGGTTTAAGACCTGTGTTCAGCAGCATGTGTCTGTAAAAGAGACTTTAAAAACAGGGGGAAAAGAAACAGGTTGCCAAGTTACCCAGTGCCTGAGCGTCCTGTTCCGTTTTATATTGGTATAATTGGGTGGGAGCATAGAGTTTAATGACTGGAAAACATTTAAATATTAACCTAAACATCTTATGGAATGAAAGCAAGAATAATGACTGAATTACTCTACACGTGGTAAGGTAGTTCTACTTTTTTACTGTTAGACTGCCTGTTTTTCAACAATAAAAAAGACCCCAACAACAAAATTGAACAGAATGAGTTATATGAATCCATAATCAATATTTAGGAAACATTTTAAAATCCCATATCTCTTAATGAGAGGGGCCAGTTCAAAGTTAAAAAAAGAAAGACTAGTTCATGAAAATGCTTCAGAATATGGACAAGCAATTAGATTAACATTTGCCAAAGTCAACAAAATGAATGGAACATCTTCCAAAACCAGAGAGCCACACAAATAGCAGCAAAGCCAGAGAGTTGCTTCAACAGGAAAAAGTATGTTTAACTGCAAATGACTTATATCACAAGGTTCTGGACCCCCTGACAATTTGTATGTTCTTAACTGAAGTGAACTAAATAGACTGTCAGAGCTAATCTACTGACAGAAATTGTATTAGACTATCTGTAGTGCTACAAGTAAAATGTTACACTCCCTCCTCCTCTAGAGTTTGGGCACAAAATTGAGTTAAGGAGGTAAAAAAAGTTGTCAGCCATTGGTTGATAGCCGTAACTGCTCATAAATGTCTATATCAGTTTTGGACAGTTTTATAGTGATGTAATGTGGCTTAATCTAAACTTCAGAGAAAGAAGCAAAATTGCATTAATGCTCATTTGGCCAGGCTAAGAGCACATACAAAGTCACTGCAGTGTGTTTCATAGGCAGCAAAGCCTCTTTAACTCGATCTTGTGCCTGCTCCCCTAGTGTGGAGGAAAATATCCTCATATAAAAATAGTTGTATGGGAATAGCTTATTCCCACAGAATGGAAAAAGGCTAAACTTTGCTGTTAATAACACAAAGTTAAGAATCCTGGCAACAGAGTACAAAATCAATGAGAAGCAGAAATGGCAGTGGAAAAAACACAGGTGAGGTAGAAGAAAGATGTTTGGGTCATGCACACCCAACAACGCAGGCTTGACAAGGGGTGGGATTTCAGGAAGACATTTGTGTGTCCCCGAGAGATGCCCATAACATTTTGAGAAAGCCGCTTCTCTCAGGCAAAAAATCAGTCGGTAAGAGAGTCTCAGCATTTGAAGGAGACAGACACACCGTGAATATGGTGCTCATAGGAGAAGTAATCCAAGTGCCAGTCGGGAACAGCGGAGCCTTGCCCGGGCCCTGCAGCGATGCAGGCAGTACTGGAGTGCTGACACCCCAGCCAGGCCCCTGCGAAAGCAGCCGCCCGCCACCCGGCGCAGGCGGAGGAGAGCACAGACGCTCGAGTGGAGGGCACTGGGGGAACTCGCAGCAAGGAAATCTGAGGAAAAGTTCTGGCATCAGGCCGTTCCAGGTCAAAGACCGTTCTGCTTCCTCAAAACCAAAGAAACAGTTTGAATTTGCAGATATATAGCAACGTAGCACCTGATATCACTCCAAAGATTTTCCAAACAACCTCTTTAATAGCACTGCAGGAACAGAGGCTAACGCAGCAGCATGTCTCCAAGCAGAATTAGGAGGTAAGTTCCTGCCTTTGCACTCATGCTACATATTTCTCTATACTTATCTGTGCCCCGCGATGCCCCAGAATTCACACCCCACCATGTTTATACTATCTTTGCAAAATAGCATTAAAATAGGACATTACTGTTGAAAGTATGAACACATTCACACACACACACACACACACACACTTACTTTAAATTTTCAGCTTGATATTTTGCATCTGCAAGTATTTGACTTCTCTGACAATATTGACCAGTTTAAGCCTTTGTCTGAGAACTTTGTCCTTTCTTTCAGCTTTTACTTACATCTAGATGAGGAATTAATTTTTAGTCTCAAAGGCCAAAGCAAAAACAAGAGAAAACATGTCAGCTTGATTGGAAATTATTCATGCTTGTATTAATTTCTCTTCCCCCCAAAAAAAACTCAGGCAGGCTAAAAAAGTGAAACATAAAAAAAAAATTATATATATATATATATGAATTTGCAACTTTTCAAGAGTAGCTCTCTATTTCTTTCATTTAAAATAATGCTTTAAAATTATTTTACTCCAGTTTCAACAAACACTTGATTTACTAAAGGTGTCTATATAGTTCATCTCTTGTTATAATCTTTTAGACATGTTTCTGACAACATGAAGAATGTATGGTAGGTAAATTGGGAGCCAATTTGTTCTGAGACCTTCATATTCTGGAAAAAAAATTGATCATACTGCAAATTAACTAGCTACCTTTATTTGATCTGGTACAATTATAAGACTGACTTGAAAAAGACTTGGATTTAGTAAATGGGGCTACTTTGCCAGTTATGTCCAAACAAACCCATTCAGCAACTGAAAAATGGAGGTGGAGCTCCACGTGCAGATTATAAAAAATGCTAAAAAAGTCTAAGAAGAAAACACCTTGCAAGATAACGACTTAAAAGGTGAAGTTTGAATGAGATGGGAGGCCAACCCATAGTCAGTAATCAAACTGATTTTCTATGGTGTTTTCATTGCAAAACATTTGCCTGAGCCTTCTGTAGCCTGCAAGATCAATGGCAACATCACAATAGTGCGTAGAAGAAGATCAATTATACCTGGCCTAGCAGCTTGGTGAACAGCACACACAGGGCAGGGAGACTTGAGAGTAACCTGGGAGTTCCTCAAGGCACTGAGGCTGGCAGAGCTCAGAGACAGGAGGGTTCAGACCTCAGCTCTTCATTGCTAGTCGTCTTTGCAGGCACCGGGATACGGTCGTGCTCTCAGGATGCTGGGGGTTGCTGTGGTTGGCATTGAGTCAACGCAGCCCTGGCATTAAGGCATGATGTTGTTTCCTCCCCCCACCCCTTCCCTCACTTTGGATTACATCCCCACGCTGGGCCATACAGCGGCTCCCTCTTTCCCATCAAGAATAGATCATGTGGCAGGGTGGTCCCAATTTTTAAGGTGGAAAGAAGAGGCTATGCTAACATATGTTCATCCTCACCTCTGCACAGTGCTGTAGTTTCTCTCTGCCTAGCTGGCTCTCAGTTAAAACCTCCTTTTTCTGGACTTAACATAGGCAGAAGCATTTCAGGCCTAATGGCACAGAGGTACCTCAAGTTGATGTACTTAAGCAAAAGTGAAATTTTCTTGGTGTCTTTGGGCTCAGCTAACTACCCATAGATAAACATTCATAAAAAAGAAACACAAAACCCTAACTCCTCAAAAATCCTCTCCCTTCCTCCTTCCAGCTCTTTGAAAACCCCAGACCTAGGCTGTTCTAAAGGAAAGGACAGTGTCGACGCATAGCCAAGAAACAGCTGTGCCAAGAAGGGGCACATCACAGCATGCTGATTTCATTGCAGCAGAGTTAAAGGTACATAGGTGGAAATGCTTCAGGGTGGCTGACAAAATACCCTCAGGAGATATCTGGGGTGGAGGGCAGGCCCTGCAGAAAGTGCAGACACTCTGCAGAGAGTGCAAGGCACCTGCACTGAGGTGCTCATAGGAAAGTCTAACTTTGATGAGATAAGAAATGCTATAGGAAAAACAAATGAGCCGAAAGCAGAGGAAACGTATCTGTATCTCATATTTTCATTCTATTGTAAATGTGTTACCGTGGCAGCAGCAAGCAGTTTTGGGGTTTGGGCTTCTCTGCAGACTGACAGACTTTTGAACTTTCCTCTTTTTTCCACTGCCATATCTGCCCCCAGAAGGGCAGGCTGAACACTCATTCACGTTCGCTTCCATGAGCAATATATTAGTAAAGAGCACAACAGTAGTGTAAAACGGTGTAAAGCAGTGTAAAGCCTCCCAGAAAGGACATTGCTACTACTTTTATCTTTTCTTCCAGAACATCCAGCACAACCCTCCCACTTGAGGCCTCCAGATTTCTTCAACAATGGAATGATCTCCAACCTGTCTCTCTTGGCACTGTCTCCCCTCCTCATACTGTTCTTCTCCTTAGTCATTTTTAGAGCAAGGAAATAAAACATATTCATCAGCATCCACCCCTATGTCTAATTCATCCACATCATTTACCTATTTCTATCACCCAACAGCCCTCTTTATATCTCTGACAAACCCTTGTTCTCCTCGAGAGTGTCTGCCAGACTCATGATTGGACACAACATAACACAGCACCTTCCACCTCTCTTAATAGAGTTGGGCTGAACTGGAACAAGTCATTGGTCAGGAAGAAGAGTAATTCCCTTACTGAGACCCACACTCAGCTATGTCTGCATGAGCCCAGCTGCAGACAGGAGACACCAGTCTCTTCGACTGAGGCATACAACATTTTGGCCAGTCAGTAGGCTAAAACTGTTAGCTGTAGGTTGTGAACCCAAAAAGTGAGTGCTCTGCCATAAGAATCATCTGATCATTGCTTGCCCTGCAAGAATATCTTTTGCAGAGTAACATCCAGGTATTTTGGTCCAAGTTGCTTTTATATGAGAGTAAGTCAAGAGACTAAAAAAAAAAGAAGTAAAATGTAAAAGAGTAAAGAGTAAAAAGTAAAAGAGTGTTTTCTTTTGGATTACATCCAAACTGACTACAAGATAATAGAATAATCAAGATAATAAGATGAAAGAGAGCTTGCAAGGGCTTCTCTTTCATTCCCTGGTCCCAAAGGAGAATCAATACTTCTAAATCATTCTTGAACGATGTTTGACTAATCTGATCTTTACTGTGGATACCTGGCTATTCTCCTCACAGTACCTACAGTTTCTAGGAAATTGTAGTGGGATTCTAGGTAACTGAAAGCAAAGAACAAAGTAAGAAAGTCAGAATATACTGAAGACAGTTCAGAGTGGCCAAGCATTTTATTTACTTAGGATGACAACTGATTTTCATGATATTTTCAATGGATATATTTATTAACAAGTATGACTTATTAAGGTCACAGTGTTACCCTGTTTTATGCTAAATTGTAACTTTTCTCTTATAAACAGACCTACTAGGGATTACCCTGTTGTTCCAGAAAAACTAGCTTTTTCAGCAAAGCCCACTAGGGAAAGCACTGTTCCTTTCTTTTCAAAGAGTCATTTTTGAATTGGATCACTTTATTTATTTGGTTTACAAATGAGTGACAGTTCATAAATTATGTCAGCAGAGGAGGAAGGGGGGACTGTGGTAAACTGCAGTTTGGAGTCAGCAATAAGTGGCCAGTGGCTGGGACTAGAAAAAGCCACAGTCTCCCAAAAGAGCAGCCTAAACACATGTGTGAGTTTACAGCCCCCAAGCACCTGGACACTGACTTCTAGGTGAGCTTGTATTATGCAGTGGAAGCAGGATGACTAATTCCATTTTTAAAGCCATGCAAGCTGCTTTCAAAGTGGAGTACACCACCTTCCTCCTGCTGCACACGAGGAATGTTTATCCAGCAGTTAATGCAGATCACTCTCTACACTACTGAGTGCTAATTTCTCTCCATACACACACCCTCAGAAGCCAGCCATTATTAAATAACTGTAGTTTGGTAACTTATTGCTGAGGACTCAAGCATTGTAGTTCTCAGCATGTTTAAGGGGAAAAAAAAGCATAAAAAGTAAATCAACTCTCTTGGGTTCTCTGCTCCTCAGTCAACAATGTCATATTTTCAGGAGAAGGAAGTGTGGTATTTACAGAGTCAATTAAATTGGAACAGTTGGAATTCTTCAGCAAGATGGTAGGTAGTTTTGAGGCTGAAACTTGTTTTGAGAAACAGCTCTGTACTCCAAGGAATACTCACAATGCTATTTTACAATATACTGAAGGTAAGGACCTAAATGTAGTTCACAGGTAACTATAGCTGGAAGACTTGTAGTGCTTCTCTATATTGTATGGGCTTTGTGTGTCACAGTAAATGATTTACAGCTGTTGCATGAAGAGTACCTGCTCACTGCATTGTCCTTCTGTGATCAAAATATTTTTGCCTCACAGCTTGGCAGCTCACAAAGTATTTCCACATGTTTGGAAAAAAGCTCTGTGTGTTCAGGTCAGATATCCTGTAGTGTTGTGCTCCTCTGCTGCTCTAGCTGGAATTCTGGGTTCGTGGTCAACTAAAGGCACTTGTGTCAAACTGGTTGTAAACATATTAATGTAATTGCTATGATGTGTAGCTGTCGCCAATATGCTGGCTGTCAGGCTACTGGGCTTGACATATTTGTTCCTTTCTGACTTCTCGCTGTCTAAATCTCATCCTTCCTCATCTTTATATTTCCTTTTTTCTCTCTGGATAAGCCCTTTGAAAATAAAAACTTCTTAGCTCTTCTTACTCCTGTGACGATTCTTCATACATTCCCTTAATGAAAGCACCCATCCCCTTGGATGCTGCAAAGAAATGGCAACCAGTATTTCAAAAAGTGTTGGCATCAGGCCAATAGCAAGCAATATGTCTGTAGCTCCGAGTGACCTCTCGGTGAGCTTGAAAATAAGACAATTTTATATTACTCCTCTCTATATATAACCTTGTTCCAATGATGCAAGGGAAAGGCAGGGATTTAACTTTGCAAAAGACCTTGTAAATGAAAGGTGAAATAGCAGCTACTCACCTAACATTTGCTTCAGCAAGCTTGTGGTAGAACTGACATTTACTATATGGGATAAAGTGAGGGGCAGATGTTGTGGACTGATATTTGAACACTGCATCTAATTTTGAAACTTTATATAGCCCTTAATCTGTTCTAGAGTGCTGGGAAGTGTTCTGTGGATGTTGTGAGTGAACTGTGCTTTTTATATTAAACATTTATTGTATTGCTGTCTGTGTCTGCAAGAAGCTGGATCGATAATTTAAGTTATCCCCTCCAGATCTGTGTTTCTATAGACTGCTTTATTTTTCCTTTGAAGAAGATATCTGAGCCATGGTTCCAAATAGGGAAGAATTCTGCTAAAAAGATGCATTAGGAAAACTAAAATGTTAATGTGCTGGGCCAGTGACCTTCTAACAGAGAAAAGGAACCATGGGCAATATTGATCATGTGAAAAAACCCTCATTGTTCTGTAAACTTTGCACAAAATGAAAATCCTGTCTTTTATTTATTTTTAATAAGTGCAGATTAGCATGAAGTTGGGTCATCTGCCTTTGATTCAGCCTCAGGATTGTCTTCCTCCTAGTCTCCTAGGACAAAGAGATCACATAGCTCGATACTGCTGTTGTCCTGAATGTTGCTGGTGGAGGCTGCGCCGTGGTATTCATTAAGCACCATAGTGGGATCTCTCAGAAGCATGCAGTAGATCTCACAAATATCCCCTTATTGTTCAGCCACTGGTTCTTTCCTTTAGAAAGGGACTTCCTTCTATCCGTTTTTCCCTCCACTCCTTCATTTAGCTTGACAGACATGCATATGTTGTCTGTTGGCTAGAATTCAGCTGCGCCTGTAAGCGCTTCTCTTCCCAGCAGGCCATGATGTCAAGGACCTCAGCATGAGACCATGCTGATGCACAATGCATGAGTGATCAATCAACAACCGGGAGTATGATGGGATGCACGAACTTCTTGCGAGCTGGAGCCACAAAGGACAGCGCATGGCTCTGTGCCAGCATTTAAATGAGGCTGTTACATCCGGTCAGGATGACCCCAAAACAGTAGCAGGAACACAGGCAGACAGACAGACAACCCAGTTATCTAGAGAAGGAGCGTAAGGTGTCAGCCGAAGGACTTGACAGATGCATGCTCGCTCCTTTGGGGTGGGGATTCATATCTGTATGTATCAGTTACGCTGTGAGTAAAAACATTCGGCACCTCAGAAACCTCATTCCAAAGACAATTCAGATGCCAGACAAATCACAACAGACTTTGGTTTTGGGAGTGAGGCATCTTAATGTAAAATATCTCCAGTTAACCTTTCAACAAGTACCAAATATAGGTGAGTCTTTAAATATAGTTCATAGCCACCTTCTGCAGATTAAAAACAGTTAAGCTACAGAACATTGTTAATGAAGACGACAATAAGATGTTTAACCTTCCAGAAGAGGGCAAATACACATCAGAATTAAAGCATCCTAAGAAAAAGCTGAAGATTATTATTTTCATGAAGAAGTCTCCGTTTTTCAGCTAGCTCTAATTATGCTTATGTATCTTTATGGTGAAGAAAAAAAAGAAAACTAGCTGAAATAACAATAAAACTAACCACAGACCTAGTTAACTGTATTTACTGCTAATAGTAACACCAATATTTGGAAGCTTTAAGTGTCTCTCCTTTAGCTTGTTCTTGAACTTTAGTGGTCTTCTCATAATTTATGAATCCTGTTAGCACTTTCCCCAGGACCACACTAAGACATCCCTGTCTAGATCTCTACTGTATCAGCGATCTCAGACAGCTGGCAGCTGCATAACAGAAAGGAAATGAAATTTTCCTGTTAGCAGCCTACTCCCATTCAGGGAAACAGGGACAGACACAGAATCTATCTGCAGTACTCTTAGGGCTTCTAATACAGTAGAAGTGTTTTCTTAGAGAGAGTGGTTAAATATGGCTCTTAGCACAAGGGTGAAACCATAATTTAAGCCATGTAGATGGACCCATAGTGTATTCATTTTGGCTGCTTTTGCAAGTTCTTGGTGTTCATGTCTCTGCTGCTAGTTGTGAAGAGACAGGAAAAGGATGCATTTTCAGAAATTCAGGCACTACAGAAATAATCTATAAGACTAAATCATCAAAAGCAACGTTTTTTGAGTATTCTTGTACCTTTCAGAAACAAACAAACAAATAATCTCTCAACACTAGGATGAAATCTTAGGTAATAAACTTTGAATAGTTCAATTAAACTATAACTCAATGATAATCTGAAGTCATTTGTAACAAAATGGAAAGTTTCGCGTTGTCATTTAAATTAAAAAGTATGTAGGAGAAGAATGGAATAGACATATAAATCAAATAAAGTGGAATACTATCTTTTTGCAGAGCTTGGATAATTAATAAAATTAGAAATATTTATGCAACCAGGTCTAGTGTGGACTTCAATGAGGAAAATACCATCCACTTCCAAAGGAATGGTTTCCTTCCTATTTAACCTGTCCTGGGTTAAAACATTCCAGCTTAAAAATGGGTCATGACCCTGAATGTATTTGCAAACTTGCAATGCTGGAATATCTCAGTCAAACTCCATGGAGGTACAATAAATTTGTTCCAGAACAAATGATACCAAGGCCCCTGATGATTATTAAAGTCCATCGATAATGTAAATTCCAATGATAATATAATGCTGTGGTTACACCACTCATGACAGCCTAGCCCTTGATTTAAATAAAAACTGAGTTACAACCAAAATGCAGCATGGCTCAGATGTGGATCTGAATGTAGATGCTGCACTGCATGTCTGCCTACTGGAAATATTTTCAGGATCTGATGCTTGTTAAAAGATATTCCTTGTCTACAGCCATTTAGTCTAATGGTAAAACAGCTCAAAAAATGGCAGTCCTCTATAAGGAAGTAGAAGGTGAAGAGAAAATCATTTGGTTTTAACATGCTTCCTTTCCTACAGTTATTTAACAATCTGTCAAACAACTCTCCATTACCTTTTTCAGTTTGCACATAAGATATCACCAACTCATCCTGGCACATTTGTCAAGGTAACTTTTTAAGGAGCTAAAATCTTTTCCCTGTGAAAAACTCTCTCAACTCAGTTTTCCACCCCCTTCAACTAGCCTCAAAAATCCTCATTCTGAAGGATTGCACCCTTACGCAGATTTCACCCGTTAGCCATACCTTCTCACCATCTTTATTCCTGCTGACATGGTGGCTCCAGGCTGTGCTAAGGGCCTGCATAATCTCGTTTTCTGAGGCTTCTGCCTTCTCTGTGAATGACAGGAGTAAAAGGGAAGACAGGTAAGATCCTGAATTTCTTCTAAGATTAAAGTTCTAGAAAGTGCGCAGTAATCCAGCATCTGTTCTGAAGTTACCTTGGTCCTGGAGCTGTGAAACTGTGCTGCTGTTCTGCCATCTGCTTGACGGTCCAGGAGGAGGGGAGAGTGTTCCTTCCCCACTCTCTGTGATTAAGGGTGTGTGTGTTTGTGTTTGTATGCAGTGGGAAAGAAAAATATGATTGTGCACTTTGTGCTGTGCTTGGGCAATGCAGTGTGTGATAAGTTAGAGAGGCGAACATGGGTCATTTCACCTGCTTACATCTGGAGGAAGCACCGTGAATAAATAAGAAAAAAGGCTGCACAGTTATTAACATACAAATAGGATCAATGCATCATGTGCAGTTCACGCAGAAATCACACTCAGTTCTGATTTTGTATTGGCAGGTGACCAAAGCACAATTTAATTCACCACTCAGCTCTGAAGGACTTCTGGTTTGCTCAGCAGGAGTGATACAGACCACTGCACCCTCAGCAAATGTCCAACCCAAGAGTGAGGCATAAGGCCTTCATGCAGGTTACCAAGCTTCAGCCCAGAAAGATTAGTGGTGATTTCTGACCTCCTGATGACTTTTTTTCTGTATTAGTAGGCATAGCCTGTTTCAGCTTCACTGTTAAAGATTCTGTCAGCACATGCTGCCTACACATGTGGTGACTGTGCAAAACGCCCTTGTGAGGGTGCAAACCTTTCGAACTGACCCTGTCTGTGACTGTTTACTCTGAGCCAGACAATGAATGAGTACTGGAAAGCATTTAGGATACTTTAAATGAAGTTACACCTATATAGGGAATGTGATATTTGCTCTTCAGAACTAGTGAGAGAGAGTTCCTGCCCCAAAGAAGTGTCATCTAGACAAAAAAAAGGAAGCATTAACTTGCCCAAAGTACTAGGTCCTTCACAAAGGAGGAACTGATTGACTGAGAGACTGCAGCCTTGATTTCCAAAGGGTCTCGGGCATCAACCTTTGTTTATCGGATGGAATAATCCTTGGCTTCCAACCAGGGACCTACTCACAATGTGCAAAACTGGGTTCAGCTCTCTCTCCTGCCTGAGGAAGGGGATTTTAAACTTGCAGAGCTCACTGCTTTAGCCAAAAATCTCATTTGTAGGTCTTATTGGACCACATGTATAAATTGTTCCACTCCAGAGTTAAATGATTGTAGAGTTTCCTCAAAGCAGATGTTTAAACATATAGGCAATTTTCTCTGTGGCAGTTTTGGCAATTCGGGTAATTGACACTAGAGTCAGAGATTTGAGCTTCTGTAGCTAGAATGCCTTCGGTGACAACTAGAAGGGACTCTGGGGGTTTGCCTTGCAGGCCAGACATGGGATTGCTACTCATGAAAACATTCACAAGCTGGATTTAAACTAGCCAGGACCAGTCACAGAGGAGTGATGGCAGAAAAAGCTTCATGCTCATCTAGGGCACTGGTTAAATATTTAGCAGGCTGGAGACTAGTCTATACTGCAACCAGTTCTTGAAGTTGCTAATTTAAAATTGTTGCAGCTATGTCAATAAATCTGCGTTTATAAGTGGATTCTGCAGTTCTTATAGGCAGTAGCATCTTAGCACAGCTGCAGGTGAATTGATTTCAGCAGGATTATTGAGAGAGTTACAGTCCAGCTTGCAGTAAATGAGGGTAGGAAGTGGCACTGCAGACTTGTAGACTGAAATGTGATTCTGCAATTTGACTTGGATGGTGGATGGCATCTCTGTATTACTTTTAACTGAGAGCAAACCAGAAAATGAGGCAAGGACTGACTTGCAGTTTTTTCTCTTCTCTTTCTGCCCTTTAGAATTGAATCACCTTTACTCTTTTCATGCACAGATTTACTTTTCATACATGCAGCTGCTGAACCAGAGTGTGAGAGCCCTGGCTCCTACTGACGCTCTCCTCTTACATAGCACCGGGTGAGCAGGCTGGATCTGCATCCTCTCGCCGCTTGCTGGCTGGTGTCACCCGGGGAGGGACATAGAGCAGAATAAAATGGGAAGACTTTCTCCCTTACATGGCTGACAGCATTGACAATCTGGCCCTATACTTAAAGAAACACAAGGCATTCAGTTGTATGTCATTTTGATGTTTCTGAATAGCATCTCTCTGGAGATGAAATAATAATCATCACCAGAGCTACAGATTAGCAACTGATAGAAAAAATAAGCATATCATTAAACTTAAACACTCTCTTGCTGTCTCACCACTTCTCATTCAATCCTTGTCTGCAAACAGAAGAAGGAGATCCTGCATGGTTACACTGCTGGGTTTGCATATAATCAGGTGTCGAAGCCTGCCTTACTTAGACCTTTTGTTCAGCTACAGTCCCTACTGGATTTTTTTTTTCCTAAGATTTGTGCTTTCACCCCTGGATAATAATATAACAAATAGCTCTTTGTCTCTTTAGGTTTGTTCATATAACTTGTATTAATATATTGACAATGTAATAAAAGCGACATACAAAGAATCCTCTTGTCTTCACCAGCTACTGCAAGTGCTGTGGCAATTATTGCTGATTTGAAGCACAATCTGAGACTCCAGTGGATAAATGTGAAAAAATGCAATTTTGAAACTCAACTGCAGGAACTGTATAAATACCAGTTTAGACTTATGAGGCTGTTCTTCGTCTTTAGTAAAGCTCTTTTTATTAAATGGTCTCATGGTTAAAAAGAATATTTTAAAGATATTTTGAATACATCAGTGACATGATCTTAAAAAAAACCAACAAGTTATTGACTTCTAGCAAGTTTTTCACTGGAGTTTGCACAGACTGATTGTAAATAAATTATACTTGAATGCTGGTAGCTAGCTTCAAACAGTCCCATTGAAAAGACTGATGTTAAATGTGATTTTTTATTTATTTCCGTGTGTGGGAACTTCAGTCTGGATTCTGAGGGCAGTCATATGCTTTAAATCTACCAGAGTCATGTTGTGCTGCTAACCAAAATCCAGGGTCCTTTATGCTGCTTCAATTAAGAAGAAAAATTGATGATAGAGTCAGAGCCTACTATTTTCTGCTCACAAAGACTGCAGAGTCTTGTTTCCCTGGCAGTATGTGAGTTTACTGCACAGCGCAGGGTATTCTTTCTACCATCTGATAAAAAAACTCTCTCCTCTTCTCTTTCTCTGTTTTTTTGAATCATATTCAAAGTTTGGTCCAGGTTGTGCCTGAATCTTCCTTTCTCATATCTTTACTGTTTTTCTCACTCTAACACATAAATACTCTTACTCGACCATACTCAGTGAAACTGTCTTTCCAAATAGGTCAAATTTCTAAGTGTATTCACATATGCCTCTAATTCAGGTAATGATGTACACTTGTATTTTTGGCTTGAAGACTACTTTTGCTTCTCAGAAGTAACTGAAATCAGAGATGACTGTTACTCTAATCAGCTCCAGCTTACCACAAAGTGATACCTGGTAGGGAAAAGCTCTGCAAAACTGGCTCCAAAGTTGTGAAGTTAAAAAAAAAAAAAAAAAAAAACCCAGCTAGGCCTTAAGAAATCAAAGGACAATAGTGTTGACATGTATGTATTCCATTGTGTGTAGGTTTGTATTCCATTTTAATGAACAAATATTGGAGTCCAGAGGAGTAAGCTCTATTCCTGGTTCTGTTGTGGACTTACACAACACACGACAGTGATCACAAGCTGTGAGAAGCCTAAATAATGAGGCCAAAATAGTATTTACCTGTATCACAAAAGTATTGTGAAATTTAGTTACTGCTCTGAAATGTTTTCAGATCCAGAAATGCAAATTCATACTTGTACAAGAAGAAAAGTGTAAAGGGTAAAATCCCCATTTTACTGAAACAGCAGGAACTTTGTCATTGATTTTATGGGGCTAAAATTTTACCTCTTTTGTTACTGTGATGGTTAAAGATATTTCTGGCAAAGGATGAGAACAGAATCTGGCCAATAATTGGTGCTCCTCTGTGCGAGGCATGTGAAGAGCTTAATGGGATTAGCAGCCTTCAGGGTTAGTGGGTACTTTTGGAATTCCAGTTTTTGTGTTTTCCCTCCCAGGCACATCTGCTGTGAGGCAGGATTATTACTGAAGGCGACTTTCATAGAAGTCAGCTTATACAACTGGCATTTGTACATCAGGCACCTTTAAAAAATAATTTTTTTCTTTTTACTGGTGGGGTGAAAAATGCTATGTTTATTATCTTGAAGCTTTATATCATTTAAACTACGCAATATTGCTGGATTTGATAGCTATTTCTTTTATATTATTTGACCTGTTTTTTTTTTCAGTCTGTTAAGTGACCCTTTACTTTTATTTATAAAGAATTTTCTTCAGCTAGAAAGGTGTTTACTCTACCTTAAAAAAATATATAAATTACTGCAAAGAGTTGTACAAGTTAAACTCACTTTCTTCCTCCTTATATTGGCATCGTTCAGGGAGAATAAACTGAACTTGCCAGTTTAACATGTCAACCTTTAAATTACAGCTCTAAAACATCTTCACTGATCATTACAAAATTATATGCATCACAGATAGATCTGTAACTTCTGACAAAAACAGAATAAAACCAAAGAACAGCAAGTTTTGAGATAATATGAGTATTATGAGGAGACCAAAAGTCATTACTAGAGCAGACAACTTTTCACTTTAATTTCATCTTTCAGTAGGCAGAATGGCCCCTTCTTTTTTTTTTTTTTTACGAAACATTGAGAGTTTCAACAAAAGTCTTTAGAAAAAAAATAGAAAGATTAAAAATATTAGTGAGTTTCATCTTGAAAAACATTTCCAGATGTGATCCCCAAGCGTCGTGAGTCCCTGAGTTGTCACCTGTTCACCAAAAGGCTTGGAGCCCCTCAAGGAGCGGTGGCCCCAGGGGATAGGCACGGCTGTCCACATTGCAGGGTGGCCAGCAGCCAGGTGCTCCCTGCTGACACTGCTCCATGGTGGGGAGTTAAATATCCACTGGCTCCGCTGTGGAGCCCCTTCACCTGTGGGCACCCAGCAGGGCGACAAGGCCTGGTGCAACCCCCTAGGTCTAGCAAGGGCTTCTTCACTCACTTCTCCTGGGGCCGTGCAACTTTCCAGGCAACACTTAGGTGTTTCCTGAGCAAGATGCAACTGCTCTGGAAAGAGAAAGACACACATTCACTTTCCCAGACCGTGGGGGGCCCAGAGGCTGGGTTCCTGACAGCAGTTTGAGAGAAAGCACCTGCTATTTTTGATTAGTATGTCAGCTCTCAGAGCTGTGCTTTATTTAATTAATTTTGGCAGCTAGCAGAAATGACTGAATTAAAAAGCGGGAAAATCAACATACCATTTCTGCAAAACTGTTGACTGATTAGTATGGGTAAATGAGTTGCATAGTGAACTTCAGCTTCAGGGAGGACATGCTAGCTGCCTGTTATATTTCTTAATTCAAACCAAAACTCTAGCTGAGATTTATGCACCTCTCTTTGAAGCAAATCAAGGTAAGCATTTTATCTTTTTATTTGCTTAAAGATTTTCCAGGTGCAGCTTGAGAGGACAAAAAAATGAAATTAAAATACCCTAAATTAATGAAACCAAAGGTCCTGAGAGCATTTTGGATAGGATAATTACTTGGAGAAGAAAGTAAACAGCAGACTGGATTTTATAAAATTCTATATTCCAAATATAGAACAGATAGTTATTACCTGAGTCAAAGTTATCCAGGGTGCATAGAAGGCTTCAGTGATTATTTCCCTACATTTTACTGTTGAATAAATCTCTTTATCAAACAGTCTCTTCACAAACAGGTTTCTTGTTTTTATTAATGGCACGTGGCTATTAAGAGCCTCACCATGCAAAGAACTGAATGTTCCCATTGAACTCAGAGCGCAGCCAGGTCACAGGTTGGTTTCAGTAGTTTTGTAATGTTTTATCACATTGTTAATTACCTGTTATTAATGATAACTTTTTGCACTACATCCCAATATGTTCTTGGATGATTTGTTCAGCATTCGTAAAAGCATAAAATAAATGTAAGTAAGTGTTTGGCAGGGAGAGCTCTGTCAGAAATGCAGAGTTGACTTGTAATTCAAAATATTGTTTCATTTTTTTTTTTTATAGAAAGGTTTTGGGTCTTGTTACTAACAGGTTTCTTTTTTCTTATTCCTCCAATTTTGTCACTGAAAGGGGTTATCACAAAAGAGTATGGGTTGTCATTTTTGATGTTAGGTTTTATATCTTGGTATAATGTATCTTTTACATCTCAATACAAATGTCTGATTTTGCAGTTGTTTCTTTCAAATTTTGGGGGAAGATAAAAAGCTATCACTGGGAAAATATAACTCATCAAAGGGTGCTCATTTCTGCAAGACAGGAAATTCTATCAGGAAATCACTCTGCATTAAAAAATCCTAAAATTTTTCCCAAGGACGAGCTGTAAGAGCTGTTGAGAAGATGAAAGAAGGGGCTTCTGGAGGTCATCTGGTCCAACCCCCTGTTCACAGCAGGGCCAAAGTCAAAGTTAGAAAGGTTGCTCAGGACCCTGTCCTCTCGAATTTTGTGAATCTCCAGGGATGGAGATTCTATAACCTCTCTGGACGTCATGCTGCTGTGCTTAGCCACCTTCATCATGAACATTTCCGTCCTTATGTCCAGTTTGACTATCTTTTGCTGCAACTTGTGACTGTCGCTTTTTGTCCTTTTGTTGTGGATTGCTGCGAACATTCTGACTCTATATTCTTTATACCTTTTACTCAGTTGAAGACAGCAATTAAATCTCCTCTTCTCCTGCCCTCTTCCAGGCAAAGTAAGCCTGGTTCCCTCAACCTGTCTTCATATATCATACGTTACGGTCCCTTAACCATCTAGGTGGCCCCATTTAACTGTCTAAATGAATGCTACGTAGCAGAAAAATGATTGGAAGCCTAAGCAGTATGAGATGTTCCTGAGCACAGAAGTGCTTCTGAAATGATACCTCTGAACAGATCTGGACTCCAAATTCAACAAAAGAGCAGAGGCTATTTTCGTGCCCAGCACTGAGGCATGAGGAGCTGACAAACTGATCTTCTAATACTGCACTGAGCTCCACACAGGTTTTGTGCAAAGCCCAAAAGGACATAGTTATTAACAGGACTACTGAACCCTCCGCATCCCTTCCCTTTCCCGCTAATGTGTTGGTTAATTCTGTTCAGATCATCAGAGTACAAGTTTGTTTTTAAGGAGGCAAGCTGCTAAGAACAATCTGTAAATCTAGGAACCAAGGGTAGGAAAGTGAAAGCTAGGAAGAGGGCACAAAGCTACTTATCTGTGGAAGAACTGGCTGGATTCAAGTGTGACTGTCACTACTGGTAGAAGGAAAAAAACTGGCCTGGAGTAGAAATGATAAAGAGAAACAATTCATTTTTTAAGGCAAAGAGAAAGGGAGATGGTGCAGTTCCAGTGTGCAGAGGTCCTAGAGGACTCATGAACATTCAGCGAATACATATACTTTCAGTCAGAAACCTGTGCACAGTCTAGCAAAACTTGGACTTTTCCCACCACTTTTCTTTTTTTCTTTTTTTTTTTTTTTTGGAGCAGCATACAGCTGCAGTGCTGCTTTTTTTCTACTACTATTAGTATTACAGGTCTGAAAAGTTTCAGACTTGAATCAGTACTTCATTGTCCTAGTCACTGTACAGATACAAAGTTAATGAACATTCCTGTCCTAGTAAGTTCACAATAGATGATACAAGTGCATGGAGGAATTATAAGGAAAAATGGAAAAAAAATTTAGCAGGAGTCTCAGCATACCAGAAATCTGGCAGTTGTCCAAGACTTTTATTTTTTTAGGACATGAGGAGAAAGGAGAACAAGAAATGAAGTTTACAGTTATGAACCTCAAACATGAAGGGAAACAACAGAAAAAGCACAAGGCAGGTTCCTTTCAAAATACAACAAGAGGTAAGGCTGGTATCACGGGCCTGGCAGAGTGAACCCTCAATATGAATGAGCTTCAAGATTTGTTTAGGGGTGCAGCAGAAAATACACAGTGAATTCAGGATCCTTTATGTTTGATGCCATAAACAAGGAGGATTCACTGGAGAAATTCATAAAGAGGAGTGCAACGATGAAAAGGGAGGGTAAAAATGCTCAGTATTGTATAATACTTTTAGTTGTGCGAATGGACAGGAAAGGGCTGCGTTTGAGAAATATTCAGTAGTAGTAGTCAGAAAAAGAATAAAACTTACAACTGAAAGTACCTTTTAATCAAATATATATGATTATCCGATCTCAATTTTGTTGGGACACATTTTCATTGCTTTTATTGTTTCAAAAATACCCTTTGTGTTTTGATGAGTAAATGCAGATGGAAAATCAGGTTTTACGTTTTACACTGTATTAAGTCTGTTGAACGCAATGCTTTTAAAATTGAAATGGGCAACTGATGGTGTAGAGGGAAAAAGACAAACTGAGGAAGGCTTATGCCTCAAGCTCCTACCCCCGCGCTATTCCAGTTGCTGTGAACATAAATACTGTTCTAGTAACAAGCACATCAGACACACATCAAACTAACCCATGTATGTTCATTACGTATCAGACCAGCTTTTTCCTTGGAGATTTTCTACTCAGATCTAAACAAAGTTCTTAGCTGGTGTAACTTGAACATGTCCTAGTCCCATACTGGCAGCCAAAAAAAAAAAAACAACAACAGAGAGAGGCATTTAATTTGGTCCATATATGGGATCAGCCTGATTACAGTCATTAAATTTTTGTGATGATCTTTCTGACATAGCAAATGCCAGAGATGGAAGGATAATTATTTGCAAATTCAATGGCAAAACATTCTAAGTTTAATCACAGGAGCACAAAAGAATAAACGATGTCACAAGTATGTTCCTGTTTTAATGACACTCTAAGGTTCTGAAATGAATAACGGTCACATGTTGGGTAACTGCAAGGCAGAAACACACATCCCTCCCCCAAAGAGCTTACAAGTGACAAAGCAGCCACATGTTGCGCTGAGGCCAAGTCTTTCTATAGGTAAAGCATCTTTACATTTATTCTCTGAGAAAACCTAGAAGTTATATTCTCGCTTGGGAACCTTGGACCTGGGGAGGCTGGAGGGGAAGAGAGCAGTAGCCAAACAGGGAACAAACCAGGGGTGGAGAAAGAAGGGAGGGTGAGATACCTGGCATCACGGGGAAGGGCAACAGGTGGCAGGGAGGGAACGCAGACCCTGCCGACCGACCGCGGGCAGCACCGCGCTGGACCCGCATGCCAGGGCACATGCCTGCACCCGCGCCCCAGGATCCTTCAACGGGGCAGGGAGCCAGCAGCTTTGGTCTGGGGGGTTCCTCTCTGTTTGGAGGAATAAGAGTGAATCCAGCACGGTGGGTAACTCCAAAAGGAAATGTGAGATCTCTGGATTTAACAAAGCCAAGACACTGGGAATGTGTAAAGAGGGAACATGTTGCTATTAAATAGCTTTTTCAAGGATATAATTTTATCTGTTTCCAGGAGGATCAGGTAAAAACAAAGGAATGACTCCATCTATACAGAAATTCTAACTTGTGTGGAGGCTGGAAAGAATATTCTGCCTTTAATTATCATTTAAAAAACCAGTTGAAGGGTATGGAATGAAATAGAGTTAGTCATTTAGCTTCTCTTTTTGGCATAGTGAAATTGTGATTTCCTATGGATAATGTCAGCTAGAAAGGTAATTATCTGAGCTAAATATCATATAATGAAAGCTCTTGGTAGGGTAGGAATACTGATGCTGATATGAAAAACTGGCTTCCTTTTCGCTATATGATTTCTTACGTTATGTTCATTATTGCTTTAGTCTTGTACAGTATAGCCTCCACCCCCATCTATCCCACACCTCACAGCTTCAGGTAGAATTGAATACAGCATCTAGATCTTGAAGGGATTTAATGATAAAAATAAGTTGAATGCTGGTAACAAATCTGCATTCTATTCTGGCTTCCAATGTTTACATCACCAACAAAAAAAAAATCACTGAAAATAACACTGATATTTCTGTGCAGCTGGGGATGCAATTAAGCATTGGCTGCTTTCTGAATGTCTAGGTATTCAGAAGCCAGGAAGCTCTACAGAAACTGTCAATTTTGTGGAATTACCCCAAAGAGAAGGAAAATGTGCTAAACTATTTTTCATTCTTAAACCATTCCCACTAAAGTAAGCAACAATCAAATGCTTTTAATGATATTGACCTACTTGTGAAGTGCTTTGGGATATGCATTATTATTCAAATGCTGTGTTGTTATTGTTTTTATTTCATTTTAATTGCATTCTCTCATATGCAAAACTTTTAAAACATCTATCTCTTCAGTGTAACATCTCCCTGTTTGTTCTCTGTAGATCACTACTTGATTTTTGTAAGGGCAGAGCAAAATATTTTCAGTCACTTCTGCAAAAGAAGATAATAAAACAAACTCACAGTAAAGCAAAGGCTTTCTTTTCCCCATTGTTAAAACTAACTGTGATCATATTTATTGAAAGGGGACACAGCAAAAACTTGTGAAAATTGACTTGGGAATAATTCCTATTATGATGAAACACCTTTGCTTGATCTTGGCAAGGGGAAAACAAGGTTATAGGTTCTCAGTAGCATCCGTTAAAATCTGAGCAGAAGCTAACAAAACCCATCTCTACACACTTGCAGTGCCCTACATGGCAATCAGGGTTAGCTGGTTTTCATTAATTAAGGGTCTGGGCAAGGGCTGGGGTTTGTTCTTGGAACAATTTGTGCAAAAAGCACGGTAAATGACTCATATTCATAATTCTCCAATGCCTGAAGACCTGTCTAAACATAGTTTGTATTGCTTTAAATATGCAGGTTCATTTAAAGTAGTAAAACTGCAGGTCACATCTCATCTTCCTCTCTGCAAACCCAGTCATAATGGTATAAAGTGATTATATCAGGATAGTTGATTCCAGTGCAAAAAGGGAAATGAACAAGCTATACTGATATAATCATACATGTAATGGCATGATTCTATCTATACCAAAGGTTCAAACAGTCTGCATAATGTTTAAAAATAAATCACATGCTTAACTGAAACAGTGAACTGATAGGAAAGCAGTTGTGATGGGAAATCTGTTTTAGGCTAGGCTTTTGTTCCCCAAACCACCAGCAGCAGCAGCAAAGGAACATGAAAGGAATCAAATAAGAGACTCCTGCAATATTATTGGTGCTTCTGGTAAGTACACCACAGATTTTAAACTTAGAAGTCAATGAAAAAAATGTTTATATAGAGAAGAAGATACCTCCCTCCCTTCCTGATGCTCCGAACAATGAAGATGGACTGCTACTGCTACATTTAGGAACTGAAACAAATATTCTGATTTTTTCAGTGCTTTGGTGGACATAGTATTTAATTTACTGACCCATTTCAGTCACCTCAAGACAAGTTCAATATTATGAGGAGCTGCGATCATTTCTCAGCACCCAAGGTACTGCTGTAAATTTTTGGAAATCACATTGCCACTGATCCTTGAAACACCTAAAGAATGTGTATTACATTTACTGATTTAATAGATTATGACCAGCCAACATGACCTTCTACAGATGACAGGTCAGAGAATTTCATCCTTGTCATGCCTTTTTCTCATTCAGCAGTTTCTTCTTCATTAGAGAGTGTCGTGAAACAATAAAATAGTTCCTGTAAAGTGATATATTAACAGGCAATCTGAGACAAGCTAGCAGAAGTGACAATATCACCAGATCTACAGGTTTGTTTTCCTAAATTCAGTCCAAAAGGCCATGTAGTTTGCAAAAGCAGCACCACAACTTCCTCTTGTTATTTTTGCAAATTCTAATTGCTGATGATTTGATCAAAAATTGGGTTTTCAAATGTCTTTAGGGTCTTTGTCTTGATTAAGAGGAAATACTATTGTCTTTTGGTTTGTATGTTTGCATGTTTGTTTCCCTCATATTTTACTACATCTTTTCCTTTAATCTCTGAAAAGTTGTGGAAAACTAGCATGTTTGTGAGTGTGTGTGTGTGTGTAATTTGTGTATTATCAGCAATTGGCACCGGAATTGAAAGGCTTGCCCTTTATTTTGATTTTTTTAAATACTTTTCCACAAGTTTTGCATTTTTGAGGAGTCCTCTGTTCCTGTTTTTCTTTAGAGATATGTAATTAATAATTTTTGTGCCTAATGAAATCAAGTTAACATGGCTGATAAAACCAGTCAGACAAATTCTGATCTTTTCTGTAATGACTCCATAACATTTAAAGAAATTTCCTTGGATTTGCACTATGAGAATTGGGAGCAGCCTCCCTGCTTGTTTCCTGGTTCTTGCTTCTCATGTGTGTGCCACCTCCATAAGGTGTGGACAAAACTTTAACATTTAATCTACTGTTATACTTGTTTTATGTTTTCCCCCCCCCTCAATAATCTGTATAAATTGCTCTTGTTTTCTTTATTTTGTTCATCTGATTTAATGACTGGTCTCTCTTCAAAGCTTCTCCCACAACTGCTATGAAATAAATGCACAGAGGTATTGCAGCTGAACACTTTCCTCTTCTTCAAACTTGAAGAAATAGATGTATGGGGTGAGAGCCTCTGATTAAATAATTGCTCTTGCCTTGCTTTTCCTAAACCAATTCTCTCACCTGCATCTGCTAATAATAGTTCTGGTTTTCCCATCATGCCTTTTCGCTATTCCCCACCCCCTCTTACCTTGTATACATACAGGCTTTTCGTGCTAAAAGACAGGACTGAGTGAACATTGACACCAGTCAGTGTTCAAATGTACAATGTGCAAAATACATTTTCTTCATAATAAAACCCAGATTTCATACAGAACTACTTGAGGAGGTAGGAGAGAGACAAATCTAAGTCTTGGATTATATTTCCTAAACACATGGACATTTCATATTGTCTATAAGAATATCACTAAAAAACATAAGTTACCCAAGTAACCAAGGCTACATGATCAAGCCCTGAATAAGCTAAAGCATTAGGGTACACAATATTTTATCATTTCAAATATACCACTGGGTGCAAAATGCATATTTTACAAATACCAAACCCAATAGATAAAATGCACAAGATAGCTGTTCAAATAACAGCTTTTCTGCTATTTGACCTAAAATGTGTCACACTAAAAGATACGTAGAAAACACACATTTTCACTTTACATTTTTAATGTATCCTGCTGAATGCATGCTGCACATCCTGTGATAGCACTTGCATTGAAATCAGCACAATGAAATGTGATGTGTCAGATCAACAAAATGAACAGCACTTCTCTGTGTATATTGAAAAGGCATGCAGAAAGTTTATGCAGAAAAAAAATGACAAAACAGATAATAAATTATATTGGTTTTGGTATCTTTTTCTGTCATTGATAACAAAAGAATTGGATGGGGCATCAAACAGTAATAAGTCTTTTATTTCCAGGTCATTTTTACATCTTGCAATAACCATTATCAGAAAAAAAAACAGAAAAGGTACATCATTTCTTAGGACAATAAAGGATTTTGTCTTTCTTTTTTCTATACATTTTTTTCCCAAGGGCTTACTTATTCATAGCCATTTTGTGTGTTATCCTTCTTTGCTGCATAATGGCTTTATTCTCTGGTTGAAAAAATATATTATAATCCACATGTAAAACTGGCTTTGTTTTCATCCGCTAAAATGAAATGGTAGTTTCATTTAATCTATTAACTAAGTTTGCTTGTATTTATAAGATATGTGTTGCATACTCTCTTGCTTTAAAACCACTTCACAATCTGTTGCCTTCTTTTTTGAGAAATGGAAGTGCTATAGTTATTCTTACTCACTGCTTACACAGGATTCCTCAAAATATCACCAGTGACATCACACCATCAAAGAGAAGATAATGATTTCATAGCCATTTTTAGCTGGATGCTGTTGTTGTTGTTGTTTTGAAATCTGATATTAAATGTCCTTCTTCCTCGGAACACCAAAAGAACATCAAATAAATTAATCAAAGCATAGGACTACATTACTGCTTAAGGCCTTCAAAGCTATTCTGTACATTCTGTATACTTGAGAAACAAATAAGTAACCAAACGGTTTGTTCCTTCAAACTAAACTAGTCCTAAAAAAAAAAAAAAGATTCACAAAACCACAGCCCACTCTCTCTCAGTAGTCTTTTATGCCTGTGCGCATATATAGAACTAAACATTTTTAAAAACACTCCTTCCTGGAGAAGGCACATAGGGATTTAATATTTGCCCCCAACAACGGGTTCACTTGGCTAAGCATCACTGAGCATCAATGTATAAATCGTACGCTCTCATTCAGAGCCACTGCATTTCCACAATATAAGTGCATGAGACCACATGCTGGTATTCTCCACAAAAGTCACTTGTTATTTAAATCAGAACTACAAACCTGCTCCCTCACCTCCCCCTCTTCAGCCCCTAGAGGGGCATATTCTCATTAACATTCTTAATGTTAATTGGAATTACATGTGCACATCAAGAGACGAATACACCTCCAGATGCGATATTTGCAAGCTTCATATTAAGCCAGACTGTGTTGAAATAAAACACATCATTGAACATACAGTCCTGACTTGATATTGAACACGAATATATGTTTTTATGTACAAAACCAGGTTTTACATACGGACAAAAATGAATTCAGGATAATACATCTGCAGGCTCCATTACTGTAGAACTTGATCTTGCCGGTTCTCACTCATGTTAAAAATCCTAGTGTCTACAAGGTACGTATAGTCTTATGATCCAGCACATTTTTCTGTAACGGAAATTAGTTGCTGATCTGAATTATTTGAAAAATGATGACAAGATAAGATGACTTAGACTCACTTGTTCAGAAAAGGAGCTGGAAAAATAAAGTTTGAAAAATCACAAGTTAGTGCCTGCATTTTCTAAACAGATGAAAATAATGCAATTCTGTTAACAAAAATCATAATTTCTGGAAATACAATCATCTAAGAAATAAATTTACAAAAAGTATAAAAAATAGCCAACATCAAATGCCTTTTGCAAAATTGTTTTAAATTCATTATAATCTTCCAGTTTTGATTCTGCTTACACTAGCTTTTCTACAATTTCTGCTTCACAAAATACAAATGCAGGGTAGATTAGAAGAAAGCACAATCCCAAATCTGTAAAGCCCAAACAGATTAGTTTAATCTTTGCAGAAAATTTGTGCTGGAATGATGTTTTCTCTACTGAGCCTTTCCACTTCTAGGTAAGGGGATTTTTTTATTGTTATTTTTAAGCTATTCAGTCAACAAATCATAAGAATCTCCAACAGAATTACATAAAAGCTCAGTCCCAGAAGTAAGGGGCAGATTTGACTCAAAAGGCATAAACTGAGGTTTCATTCCTTTGAAGAAACCCTCCTAATATGGTTACAGAAACATAAATTGAAATAATGTCAAATTCTTCTAGAAATCATAATAAATAAAACCATATGCTGGAGCATCTCAGCTAGAATCCTCCAAGGCTGTAAAACAGATACATTCAAGTCAGACAGTATCAAGGAAAATGGGGTTGGAGCTGAGGAAAATATTCATTTAGTAATGATCTTCATGTAATGACATGCTAGATTTAAGCCCCTGACGTCTTGGAAGTGGTAATGTATAATCTCGTTTGCCTATTCTTCCTTGCTGCAAAGATGGTCATCAAAACAAGACTTGTTTGGGAATAAGTAATGCAAATGTCACATCTATCTTGCTAATATTAGAGGAAGACAGAGGAGATGTATATTGGAATATTTAAAAAAAGAAAAAAGCACCCCCCTCCCCACACTAAAATAATAAACTGAATGCCTGGCTTCAGGTATTCAGGTATTCAGTCACAAACACATAGAAATGAGAGGGAAAATAAAGCCTTTCTAGGTCATCTATTCCCTCCATCTGCTGGAGTAAGAGCACTCTCTACAAAATACATTCTAGAGCTTTTCTCAGTCTGATTTTAAATGTCTTGTTTCCATCTGTTCAGTTTGACCTTACCTATTTCATCTTGGGTGGTTAAAATGGCAGCTGAATAGTGCAGTAATTCAGGGCAACATCTAAAAAATTAAAAATCAGCATTAAAAAAGTCCTTTTTAGCCTTAGTGCAGCTAATTTTGAAGATACGTTTACCCATCAAACTGGACAAACGATGCCTATGAGACTGTGTCGTCTGCATGTGAAGCGTCATCTTTTGCTGCATCATATGGATTAGATCCTGAGCTAATCAGTCAGATTCAGAGCTGAAATGCTTTGGGTCCATCTTACAATGCAAATATTGGGGGGGTGGGGAACATTCATCTAAAGTCTTCTGTGTTTAATGAGTTGCCTTTTCCATTCTTATTAACTAAAATACTTTAACCACTTTGGTTTTTTAAACTTAAACAATTATATTAGATGTAATCGTTATTTTATTAACATTTTTCTCCAAGGATTTTTCTTTCTGATTATGAGTACTTTGCAATTTCAGACAGTATGATGGATGCTACTCTTCTATGACAAGAATTTTAACAGCCCTTCTTCAGCACTCAATGCACACCCAATTATGCGTCTGAGCTAGTAACCTTGAATTTATGTTGCCATGGTGACAAACTGGTCATGCATTATGGATTATCATTGAAATTCTACACCCCTACCTAGCATAATGAGAGTTGGGGACTTAATCAAATCAGCCATTCTGTGTGACACAAAGTGAAGAACTAGCGCTCATTGTTCAGCGCCGAGAAAGGAAGCAGGCCTGATGGAGTGGCAGCTGCACTGCTGCAGCCTGATAGATTGCCCTTATATACATTTGTGAATGTATAGACAGATGGTTTTCAATGCCTGGAATTTCGAGCTTAGGAAGCAGCTGTTCGGATAACCTCTGCCGTCTCACCTTGTTGTCATGGAACATTGAGCAGAGACGGGGAATGTGGCCGGATCCACTGACAACCAGGCTGGATTTACGCGGCGTGGCATCCTTCTTTTATCAGGAGGCTGCAGGGCTAGAAGGACAGCAGGGCCGAGTGGGGGGAGAGCTGCTGCGGGCTGGAGCGGGGTGCTGGAGTAGCTTCCATGCCCATTTCCACTCTGCTAGGGCAGAGGGAGACAGACAAAATTGTTGCGGTAAATCATTCCTGGGGATTTATCCTAGTTTGCATCTCCTTCACTGTCTTGAAATCAGAGCCACGCTATGGCACTCTCTTCTTATGCTGCTCAGACATCAATAAAGGCACCTAGGTTTCAGGTTTCCGTACAGGATTTTGTCTATGTCCTTTGCTTTCTAAGACAAAATACCAGCTTCTCTAAGGTCAGAGCTGAAGCTGACTCAGTGCCAGAACAAGAACCAAGCCAAATGGATACGAAAACCCAGCAACCATTATATACTCCTACCCTGTCAGGCTTCTTTCTGCCTTATCACTGAAATTTCTCTTTCTAGTCTGAGATATTGTAGGAAGCTACAGAAACAGCTGGGAGCTCATTAACTTCTTTTTTTAATAAAATAATAATAAAACTGCAGCAGTTTCTAGAAGAATGGGGCCATAATAAATATATGTAAAGCTTAAATGTTTAGTGTAAATATCTGAGTATTTTGTCCTACATCAGAGGGAAGTTTATGTACATAGTATTTCTGATTTGTTTTTATGGCCATTTTTTATTATTATAGTAGTAACAGCATTTTTTTTTTTTCCAGCTAGCTCTCCATTTTTTCAAAAATTTAAACAGGTTCTGATTCCTCAGAAACATACATCTACTAAAAAATCCTACTTTTCCAAAATCTTGATTATCCAATTATTCTGAGTCACCACTAGATTTTGGAGGTCCACCTGTTATTACTAGAATATATTTTATTTACTTACTCATATTTATAATGTGACCATCATCAGGGTTTCTGCATAGGGAGTGTTATGTGCCTGTCAACCTTATCATTATAGATTCACTAGACCTGTGATTTCAAAGCTTGCAATATTCTCTCAGAATAAAACCTGATGTGAAAATAATGTTTCAAAGAAAATACTTGATTTCAGATCTAGCTGCTTCATTAACACCATTTTTTCTTTCAGACAAGCTGTCTGTTTTTGTGTTTTGATGTGTAAAGTGTATAGTATGAGTCTACTATAAAGGATTTAATTTTAAATGCATGTGCAGGAAGTGAATATTTCAGTAGGCTTTTAAAACAAATAAATAAATAAGTTATCCAGGAACCTTGAGTAGTCACTTCTTATCTATCTGTTTATCTGTCCATCTCTCTATCCATCTCTCTATCTATCCATCTATCTCTATAAGTAAAAATAGAGTCCCTCACCTTCTGTGCAGCTTTTCATTTCCAAAAGAGCCACTGCTGTCAGACATTGACCCATTAGATTGTAACAGCTCCACAGAAGGCTTCGCAGTCTATTCACTAATGATTTGTGAACTAGAATGTCCCAGGAAAGCCTGGACGTGAGCAACTGCCCCAGTTGGGAGGCTGAGGCCAGCTTTGGGCCTGATTCTGCAAGTTCTATTCAAGCCAATGAAGTAGTTCAGACACTCACTGGGGGAATTATCCTCCCGAGTAAAGATCCTCTCATGCCAGTAGCTCTGTGTTTTAAACACACCTCAATCTTGGCAGCATAGCAGATTCCAATTACTGACTATTCAGTTGTTAAAGTACATTAGGGGATTTTCAGAATTCCTAGAGTTCAAATACAGTTAAAAAAAAAAAAAGTTACTTCCCCCCAAAAAGATTAATTCACACAAAAAATGTCTTTGGTAACGTTAATTGTCTGACTTAGTGTACAAAAGATAATTCAGAGCTGGGGACTCATGGGCTAAACAAATACACTGATATCATTGAAATCTCTCCGAATGAAAGAATGAATGAACCTTTTTCAGCTTTAATTTACAGTACTTGGAGTTTCTTTGTGTTTATAGATTTTAAGCCAAACCCTTAAATCTGATGTTAATGTCAACTTTACATTACTTAAATTCAATTTTATTTATTTATTTATTTATTTATTTTTAATGGTTGAGTAGCATTTATTGTGTGGGCATTTTGGATAAGGATGTTACAGTTGGGTCTAGCACAGTAAGTCAATACAAATAATAGTGTGCTTTACATTAAAACCTATAGAGAGAAAAAAAAAAGAAAGAAAATAAGCACTAACACAGACACAGGGAAATAAGTGTCTTTTTCTCATTAAAATTATCCCACAAGAAAGGAGGGAGAAATTGCAGAATTATTTTTCATTAGGCATTTTTAGAAACAATTTTTTAATAAGTAGTCTAACTTCAAAAACAGTGAAACAGGATTCTGAGGAAAATGACTTTAGACTAAGAATAAATATTTGGCCCAGTAAATGATTTATGATTGAATTATATATCTCTCAAGGACTAAAGGAGAAATGTGCTTAATACTGTTCCTAATACTAAAAGTGAGGAACTAATTTTAGGGCCTAATTTTACAACCTTTATTTAGGCTAAATAGAGGCTTCTCAACAAAGTATTCCTAGTGGTCTTGGTAAAATTATTATCAAAAGTAAGTTATTACTTAGCATAACTCATACTCCTAGAAGACGATCTGAATATCAAATAGTATTTAAAGTTTTCTGAAACATGGTAACATTGTCATTACCAGAAAAAATGGAGGAGGAGGGGATAAATTTGACTTCTGTGTTACTTTATGTTAACTTGTTGCAGGCATTATTGACAAAAGCTATAGCTAGAGATAAGCTCGTAAGAATTTCCTTGGAAACTAACCCTATCAGATTTAAAATACTGTTTCTCAATCTTTTTTAATCATAGGATCATCCAACCTAAAAAAAAATAGGTAAATACAAAAATCCAAAGATTGATTATTTTTCTTGGGAAAAAAGACTGCTTTGTGGATTGTAGATTGGGAGATTTTTCTCTTGAGACTTACTAAAATGAGACCAAACTCTGAATTTCAGTTTATTAGTTTTATTTTTCCCATTTGATTCATGAGTATGCTTGAAGGTATGAGAAAGACCATATAAACATATATTTCAGGGAATTTTGCAATCATTTCACAGTTTGTCTCCTGTTGCTTTATGGACCACCAGTAGTCCCACGGCCACAGGCTGGGAAATCTTGCTGGCACATGAGCATGTTGGTCACAGCTCACCTCTGCACTGTCTAAATCCCTGTATAAATGCAGATCTTCACGCAGTATAAGGACGTGGATGAAAGCATGTACTCAGCATCTAGCTCCTGAGAAACACATACCTTCTAATGCGGTGACAGTCACTTCATTAGCATTTTAGGAACTCAAAATATAAGATATTAAATTCTAAAAATGCCTAGGCTTTGCAAAGATATGCAGCAGAAAAGCTGCATTCTGGCCATTTTGGAACAAAAGGATTAGAGCTGCAGAGCTGTGTTTGCATGGTAATACAGGGTACAGGTGGTTGTGCAAGTTCAAGATTTGAACAAAATACCATTTTCTGGCTGTTACGGTATTCTAGTAATTGCAGCAAGTCTGCCTGAAAGGCAAACGGTCTGCTTAAAGACACTCCCCCAGTCTTAAGATGTAAGCCCATCCTCCTGTTTTACTTAAATTCACCCATTTTGTCGCAACCAGTGGAGTCAGCTGATATGTTTCCCTTCACTATAAAATGCATTTAATCACAATAATCAAATGCCTGTGTAGTGAGAACATCTTCATAATCCACTGTACCAGCTTGTTCGCTTCCAGGCTCTGACTGGTGTACTCTGATAATCTTTTTGCTGTCATGCTGAGATGTTTCATTCCTAACTGGAGCTCAGCTGATCTGAAATATCAGCATTTATACTTACTCTGAGAGTAGGACTACCACGGAAATGTAATTAAAATTGTGTTCCTTTCTGCATGCACATGTGCAAGGCATTTAGGATGGTCACCTGAAGGTCTCCCCCCACACACCACTTCTTTTGAAGAACAATTTAAAAGCTAAGTATTTACTAGTACTATTCAAACTGCAGTTAACAATTTCTTCTATTGCATTTTGCTTGGATTTTGCTCAAAGACACATACAAGTCAGGAGCCTGGAGGCACCACCAGGCCTCCCTGCCCCTGCTCACTTCCCCTGGGCCCCAGCCCCAGGCCCCCATTTCAGCCCAGCCCGGGGCCATCAGTCCCTGCCCCGCGATGCCGTAGCTGCGCCGGGCTGCAGCCCCAGCTCCGGCCCTGTGATGCATCAGGATGCATCCAGATGCCCCAGGAGCATCTCCTTTTGCTCCTGGCTAGAGCCCCTGGCAGACCCCCGGACCTGGTTTGTCGCTGGCCATGTCAGGCTGTCAATGGACCCGTTACCAGCCCCAGCTCTGCCCCTGGACAGCTCCAGGGCTGTGCCCTTGCCGGATCACCCTCGGGACCTCTACTCCACAGTGCCACATTCCCTGTGGCAACAGAAAAGTAAAACTCTTTTTGTTTTTTTTTTTTTAGTTGAACCAAGCCCCTGAATACCCACATAGAGTTGCATGTTACATATTTACTCACTTTTCACTTAGCTGGAGGTATGGCAAATTTAGACACATGAAACTATGCATAAACATAATTTGCCAATATGAGCATCCTGTTCGTGAATGCATGTGTGTGTGTGCACTTCTCACTAATGCACATGCACATTCTTTTGGACACTTCCCTTGCTCTGAGAATGCTCAAGCATATATTTTACATAAACATTTGGGGTTGTTTTCTTCTCTTAAGGTAGACATGTACTTAAGGCACAAATTGCATGTGCAATAAGATGCTCCAATAAACATATTGGACAAGTAAAAAAAAAGGGGGGGGGGGAATGCTTGCACACTGGATTCGTGTCGTGGGTTAATGCCTCTGCCTCCACGAGGGGGTGCCTCGCTAACGCCGCCAGAGCCTCACCCAGTGCTGCCTCCGCGCAGCTCCAGGAACCTGCACTGATTTACACCAGCTCAGCTTCTGCTCCAGCGTGGCAAAAGCTGACTGTTAGGGAAAAGAGTAACAGGCATGAGCTAGAGTGTTTACAACACACTTCTTAGGCAATCTGCAGCAGGCAAGAGGCTGTTCTTTGGAAAACAAACAAACAAGTGAAAAATCTTGTGGCTGTAGAGATAGTTGGAGTAACATAAAGTAATGCTTTTGGAGTAATCTCTGGCACACAAGCTTGCTGCTACTAGATGTTATACATGCCAGCTAAAACATCACAATAGGGTATCAGAATATGCACTGAACACCCAGTACATCCAGACACACTGCCACACATTTAATGACATTAATTGGGGTACCTGAAGTCCTCAATAATGCTGCAGAAAAGGGGCATCTTGGGATGGTCATTTAATCTGGAAATAGCTTTAAAAACTGGAACAGACATC
Source organism: Apteryx rowi (assembly GCF_003343035.1). Classification (NCBI taxonomy): domain Eukaryota; kingdom Metazoa; phylum Chordata; class Aves; order Apterygiformes; family Apterygidae; genus Apteryx; species Apteryx rowi. The sequence goes on along the minus strand of NW_020448930.1, from coordinate 538,828 downwards.
TCCCCTGAGAATGGTCTCTGTGAGATTAGCTGCACGGGCTCTGCAGCCCTCTCTGAGGAAGTGTTATTCTTTTACTTTAAAACTGTAACAGGAAGCCAGGCAGAATAAGCCTGGGGACAATTTGAGTCAAATGCTTTACAAAGAAATATATAGTGGAGGCAGGAGAGCAGATTAAGTGATACTGCTTTTCCCTTTAACTTCTTCACTAAACGTCAGGAAAATTAGACACTTACTTATTAGACCATGTTTTTTTAATTTAGCAACCCTACTGATTTTTTGGAGTAATTTGATAGGAAAAGCCTATTTCAATTGTTGTATGAACTTTTGTTTTCAGATAAGCTTTTTTCCAATGAAATAAAGAAAATCTTTCAAAACTGCTTCTGAATACAAACTCCAGAGTGGCTGCACTGAGTGCCACTGAGAGTCAAGCCACTTGTTTAGATGCCTGACAGTAACTCCACAGATTTGAAAAAGGTCCCCTACAAACCATTTATGAATACTAATAGCTATATTTTTTCCATAGCTTTAATGCTGCAAAGAGTTAGGTCAGCTAGACACAGATATAGAGTCTAGTCAGTCTTAGCAGCAGTAGATACTGCTGTATAATTCACTGGCATAGAAGTGCACTTAGATAAATACATTGACATTACTAAGACTCAGTGTGCACAAAAGACACCCCTGGCACACTAATAACAAATAAAGCTGAGTGGCATTAAACATGTCACTTCTACTGGAGCTCAGCGTTGACACCCATACACATTTCTTTTCACACTACGTTATTATCCCTTCTTCCATGGCAAAGCCTCTCCCAAGCAGATGTTAAGTCAAATGGTAAGATACTTTCATATCTCTGCAAATTATATAGCAAGCATTAAGGAAATGAAAATAATGCAGCCTGTACAGTAAGAATTACATGGTAGACTAGATCTTAAACATAAGATTTATACAAGAGCATTATTGTTTCATGTGAACAGGCAACTAAATACGGTGATGCAATGAATGAACAAACATAGATACTGGACTTCTTTTATGCAATCTCACTCCAACCTCACTATATATGTAATGTGATAGAATAAAAGCTTTCATTTTGTATACAATGACTGAGCTTWAATAAGCAGGACAGTTTTTTCCTATAGACAGCTACCATCAAGATAAATTTTGGAAACAGATACACTCAGCTTTTCTTGGGGAAATAAAATAAGGAAGTTTTTCTTGGAAGTTCTGTAAGATGTTTTTTCACCTTCTGAGTAAAGTAAATCAAAATACCTCTCAGATAGAATATGTTTTTAAGTTTTTCTTCTTTCCTTAGATACAGTTTTCCTCTAGGAGCAGGCAAAAAGAAATAAACCAAACTTTGACCCATGTACATAGTTTGACCTTTAAGAAAATTAGGTGAGATGAACCTTTGTAGCTGCGTGTAGAATTCCTTCTGTTAGGGTGTCCAGAAACTGGCTGAGCTCTTTACAGAGGCAGGATTTGCCCATGCAAAGCTGCACAGTAAATAATCCTCTACCCTCAGATGATGGGAGAATAAGAGAATAATAGTCAATCATTCCAGCTACTTACCTTGCATAACAGAGTTCTAGATAATCTGGGAAAGGGCTTCTGAGTGCTAAAATAGGGTGTAGCCAAAACTCTTACCCAATACACTTAGCTGGGATGGAGTACAGGCAATACTTAGTGAAATGAAAGGACAAGATCCAACCCTTCACAAAACAGAAAAGAGAAAGGAGAGAGCATACTTCATCCCTGATTTGCAAGCTAGTAAATGGTCTGCTTCTGGCCCAGCAAAATGACAGTGTCATATATAGGATTAATGGCAAAGAAGCAAGTAAGAAATCTGGACTCAGATTTGACTCTCCTCTAGATGGATAAATTGCTTAAAGTTTGTCCAGAATATCTGTGCCTCTAAGTAGTATTCGAACTAGTTGGAATCTGGATGAATGTCCTGTTTAAACCTTTTGGATATTTTATGTTTGGAATGCTCTCAGCCATCAGGAATGTATAATCCCCTCAACAGGGCTATAAAATGCAATTTAGCATTGTGTAAACCTAGAGAGTAAGTTCAACACTGCTGAAAAACCCTTGGATCTGCTGTAGAACCGCAGTGCATGAGTACTACGAATGTGTGGGCTCACAGTCTGTAAAGCAAAGCTTGATGAACATATGATGAGTCATCACATAGAGCATTCACTAGAAATTTTAGGACTTTGTAGAAAAAATTGGGACCTGCAAAGAAATCCTGGATGAATAGAGTGATTCCTCAGAATTCACCGAGTCTACACCTTTGGGCAGAAACAGGGACTTACCCAGGGAAAAAAAAAAAGAAAAAGCAAGCAAACAATAATCTTGCTTTGCTAGTCAGTAAGTCAGTCCATTTTTATGAGGTTTTATTTATGGGAAAAAGCATCAGGTGAATGCTTAAACATTATAATTTTAAAAAATAGTATATCTGCTAAAATATGGAACCCATAAAAGGACAGAAAGAAGTTTAAGAAACCTTCTGCTAACCCCTTGCAAGCAAGTTGCCTCTGACTTGGCCTACCAGTGGGGCCTGCGCTGGGTACATATCTCCTTCCTCAACAGGAACAGACACACAGCTGCAGCTGGAGTTTAACTAGCCCAAGGAAAGAGCAAAGTCTGGTTCAAATTGCCTCCTACTTCCTCCCTCACATGCCAAAACTTTTTGACACTTGCACTACTGGCAGCATTAGCCTCCCTGAAGACCAAGCACAAAGTCTGGGGTCTAGAACAAGAGTGTCTTAGCAGAGGGGAGGTCCTGGCATGGGGCTTCGATACTCATAGATTTTCAGCAGGGATCCAGAAGTACATATTTTCTCTAGATAAAATAGTTAAGCTTTAAGCTGCTTTTTCTAACTTCTAAATGTAGTAGTAGTTATATTTTAAAACAGCTCTGTACTCTACCTAAATAAAACTCTTCACTACACACCCGGCTGTCCCCTGGGAGAGAGAAGGAACCACATGCACTTGTGGAAGCAGCTTATGGTAGGTTCAGGTCAGGAGTCTATAAAAAAGATAAGCAGACAATACCTCCAGGACCTATCTTTGCTCTCCCAAGGAAAGAGGCACTTGTTTACATGCCATATTCTCTTCCTGCTTTCATTTTTTAAAATAAGCATCAGAACCATGGGATTTCTTGTTTCCTTCCAAATATGAAATGCTGCTCAGAAAAAAACAGGTCTTTAAACAATACACTTTGTTTGCACACTTCAGTTAATTGCTACTTATCCTGTCCTGTGAGGAAAAATCTCATTTTACAGTCTCCTTCCACAGTATTTAACTTTGATATAAATATGTGCAGTTCTCGTGTTAGGTTTTTTTCCTTAACCAGAAACATTTGGCTAGAGCATAACATAAATTGATTTTTTTTAAGACATAATATAACATTATGTGCAATTATACAGTAAAAGAATTGGCTTGTGTCTCCTGCCTTGTGTTCTTTAGATCAGGAACATCGTACTATCTCAGTGAGTCTATCTCACTGTGTGACTTGTTTAACTGTAATCATACCTTGGAGTCTTTGATTACAGTAAAAGCTGATGCCATGGTGAAATTCTCTTTAATATTTACGTTGTGAGACCTGTTGAAATGATGCAATGTCCTTCTTCTCTGAAGTGCATTACCTCAGTGTGTCTGTGAATCAGCATCATTAGAACTGCATGAGTTCATCCTTCAAAAGGATTAAAAAATATTCAATGTTCTGGGAAGTAGGGGAAAACACTGCTAATAGCAATTCTCATTTTATTCAAGGCTTATGACTTTTCTGCCCTTGTTCTACTTTTCCTTTCACTTGGGGTATTTAACAGCTTCAAGGACAGCTGGCAATGAACGGAAATTTTTGGTGGACACTTCTGTTTCTTCGTAAGAACTTCAAAATTCTAGATCCAGAGAGGAATCTGGAGTGAATATTCCTTTTCTTCTTTCATGTTTTGTCTTTTGGGTTTTTTTTCAGGGGGAGGGGGTTCTGATGCTTTCTTACCAAAACTACTTAGATTGATCAACCTAAGTTGGATGTCTGAACATGCCTTCACACTAACAAAAGAAGATTGTGGATAATAGCTTACAAACAACCAAAGCATAACAGCAAAATAATAGTATTTTATGGAAGTACCACTTCCATATTTATCTACTATTTTATGGAAGTGCCACTAATAATTTCAGTTAAATCTATGTTGGAGTTTGTACTAAAACAGAAATTTAACTTTTTGTTAAGTTTAACTCAATTTTTTTGGCTTATAATATTTGATTTATGGTTACAGTAAATGACTGTGATGTAGTTTCATCTAGAAATTGCATTTTACAATATTTGTCTAGATAGAATTTTAAGTCTGAGTTGTTCTATGGCTTTTCTGAAAAAAAGCAGCGGAAGCACTTCAGTGTTGTAGGTCTCATTTCAAGCAGTCACTGCCTTAATTGTCCTTTTCCATTTGTACCAGGATCCAACATAATGAAAAAAAAAATTGTGGAGCCTCTTTTGGGATGAATATTGTATCAAATATAGAAAGTCTTTCTCTGTGAATCATTGGCTGAAACAAATTGTGTGCCTATATTTGAATTCATCATTAGTGGTCACTGTGGTTGAGCCTGGGAAAAATGCACCTTATTCTTTATGTGAGTCCTAAAAGCTCTTGCCAATCAGAATTGTCTGAACAGCTCCAAATCATTCTCTCATATTGATCAGGATAACAGGAACTAATTTTCCCCTTGAAACATTGCAATGAAATTTTGTTTCTTTTTAATCTGTTTTTTTCTTCATATTCTTTCAGTCTAATTATATTTTTGCCCACATCTTAGATATTTGGCTGTTGAAAATATTACAGCTTCACAATTTATGCGCAAACCAATTTTTTTAAGTGCTATTCTATCCCCAAACTTCCAATTAACCCAAAAAATCCTAATGTAACAATATTTTGCCAGAATACATATTACAGTGTTATGTAGCCACTGCACTTGTATCTGCCAAAATGTTAAAACCTAAGTGTACTCATTGATGTTGTATAGTATCAAATTTAGTTTTCAGATAGACACTATGATTTTTGTACATTTAATCTATTCTAAAACAATTAAAAAGATCCTTCTCACCCCCTCACTCCCCCCAAAAAAAGACTTTGGGGTATAAAGCCTAGAGATAGGTTTTAATTCAAGTTTATTTTTTCTCAAAAGCAAGTTATTCCAGATTGAACTGGGTACCTCAACATTTACTGTCTGACATTATCACATGTAATCTCATTCACATTACTCTAAGACGGATACTGTCACTTACCTGGGATTGGCTAGTACTGTTGTGAAAATCCAATGAAACTGCTTGTGGGAGCTGTTCAGGAAGAGAAGACTGCACTGTCAGTTTGTATGAAATACCTTATGTATTGAATATATATATAATATACACGCACATGCATACACACATATATGTTTATCTTCACTGAGTTTTGCATCAGTTCTGATACCATTTATGATTTGTTTTTTTTCTGCTAAAGACTCAAAGTGAAACATAAAAATGTAATCATGTCAGTGTGAAAACACATAATACAAGTTATGCATTTCTTATAAATGGAGTCATTTGCACATGGAAATATGCAGAAAGCATATGTAAACACTGTACTTTATTTATTAAAACAAAGGAAAAAAAAAAAAGAACAACAGAAAAAACAGTGGCCTAGCTGCTAATGTTATGAGAGCACAACCTTCTAGACTGACCAACATTTTCTTTTAACTTCTATTTATGTCTATATGTCACTTATCTTTCGTACTCAGGTGTGATCTCCTTGGGTTGTATTTAGACAGAGCATTTTATATTGGAGCAATGGTCTGTAGTGAGATCTCTGTACACTGACAAATAAAAGTATTATCATTACAAGGCATTTGGAAGCTAACAAAATCAAATATGGCATTCTGAATACTCTAGACTTCTTCACAATAAATGGTTATTGATACCAATTCTGACAGCCATGGACCAGCTTTTTAGCATTTTATCTAAGAGTAACCACAGCAAGACCAGCTTTCAAGAATCAGCTCTTCAAGAGGAAAGGAGAATCTGATGCCAAGAGACCTTTAAAAATATCTGAGGGACAGATACTGAAACCTTTGCTCCCATTACACAGTACTGGATTTTACAGCTGATCTCATTTCTTCTGCTAGAAATGAGATCTCACTGCTGGCAGCATGCACTTCTACTGAACATTAACAGGAGGAACGGAATCTGGCCCCAAGTCAGATGAACGCTCAGTATCATCAAATATGTCCTTTTCCCACCAAGAAACTGGGAAACATTGTAACCTGCTTGTCTCATTGATAGGCATACGGAAAACTCAGAGAAACATCCTAGGGAAAGGGCTGCTTTGTTTTAAGGCAAAACAATGCCAAAAGTTGTTAAAAGACAGTTTTCTTTATATACTTCCCTAGTGTATTAGAGCAGATTTCAGTTTATCACCATGGAGTGTGAATAAATTCAAAGAAATATCTATGCATGTTTCCAATGAGTAAAACAAGGTTTTTTAACTCGTCCTACAAAGAAGCAACATTATTCATTTCAAGGCCTTACTAAATCAGGAATTTAAATTTGGTCATGCTATATAAACATGATATGAAAGAAAGTAATTACTTATTATAATATAATCTAGCTAAAATTAGACGCTCATCCTTCAGTATCTATTTAACATAGGTCATTAATTTTTAAGAACTGTTTTCAACTTCATGTTGGATGGCAATAAGAAGAAAATGTCAATTCTGGAACAAGTATTACAAATGTAAGGCCATATTTTTAATGCTTACAGAGTTTTATATCTTCTGGGGGCAAATAAACCCTGCAGTAGTCCCAGAAAACAAGAAGTTGTACTTCTGCTTTTTCATTGAAGAAAACTGAAGCACAGACAATGACTCTAAACTGCTTACCTAAATAAATCAGAGAGGCACAAGAAATAAGTGTTATTTGCAGAAATTCCTCAAATGAAAAATGTGAATTATTTGAAGAAAGTTTTCTCTGGGAGTTTGACAAGTTGGACAGTCTTATCACTTAGAACACAATACAATAGCAACTGCTAGAATACCTACCTGGGATATGAGGAAGGAGCATAGCAAGAAGTTGAACTTGAAAGATATTTCCTGCCCAGATTTCCATGGCAAAAAAGGCAGCTGACACAGGTATTGAGCACAGCAATTCTCTTTAAAGATAATTGTTTTTTCTAATACCAGCAGCGGGGGACTGAAGGTATCGTCTCCTCTTTGCCTTAGTTTAATCAGCTACCATTAGGGCTAGCTGTAGGCAAAGACAGAGTAGGCTATTGCCTATAGTAGCATAGCAGAAAACATCACAGTTCCTCTCTGGAAAAAAAACAAAAAAACAACAACCCACATTGCAGTTGCAGCTGGGGACTATCAGAAGGCATGTTAGCCCAGGAAGGAAATATGGGTCCAATTCTATTTATCTGATTGATCTAACTGCATAAAAAAATATCAAACGACAATATCCCCAAAGCAGTGTTCCCTTCCCAAGCGGGAATCTGTTTTGACAAAAGGGAATTAACTTAGAGAGAGTGGAAAGCCTCCTTATGATAATGAGTAAGAGTGAGTAAGTGATGTAACATGTTAGGAGATGGGTCATGCACAACTCCAGGAAGAGTTCAAAACACCTAAGAAGACAGAGAGCTGAAAAGATTCAAGCAAAGTCTTTTTATCTCTAATAAAGTCTGTGAAAATATCTTTCTGCTAGTATCACACTCTTTCTCATTCACTCCGTGACAGGGAAGGAAGTGGGATGTGCTGGAGAAAGACCCTCTCCTGCTAGGTGGACATGAACGCTCCACCCTTCAATAGACCACAGCCTTTAGCTATTCACCATGAACGAACAATCAATCTTCCTAACACCTTACTGGTCTTGCTATGAGTTATTCTGAAAGTTCCTGAAGGAACAAGAATCAGGGATGGGTAATGCTGTATCAGGAATGATCAAACAGGTATATAGGAAACGCACATTCAACACACAAAAACATCTCTTCTTCAATATTATTTTTCCCCCAGAAAATACTGAGTGTTTTTCAGTTGTCTCGTGCCCTGAAGAGAGTTCATCTGAAGAAAAACAGACAGGCAAGCAGAAAGAACTCAAAGTATGAGCTGTTCTACAAATCCCAGTCTTGGTATTGAAGAAACTGTCTCAATAGTTTTATTTTCTTCAACTGATCAGAAGAAAAGAAAATTTTTGCTTTTCTGCAGCTGAAGTTTCCTTGTCATTGATAAAGAGGGCAGAAAACAGTATAAAGAATTCTTTTGCCAGGATTCTCAAGGGATCATAAACGTTCAAGTACTTCTACACTGTGAGCTGTAATACTTGAAACAGAAGTAAGAGTTGTTCCCTGGGGTTTTTTGTGCCTTGGCTGCCTCCTGATTCCCCTCCACTCTGCTCCATCCTCCTGTGTGTTCGCTGTGACTTCCTCATCAGCTCAAATGGTAAAAAGCTTGGCATGCTTCAGGAAAAGGGCTGAGCTGCCCCACTGACACCACTTTACACAGTCACAAGTTCACAAGTATTCCTAGAGTTTCAGAGTCAGAACTGAACATCTGTGGGACTAACAAACAATTTCTCCGGCTGTCTCTGTAGGCTGCTCCCACTCATTGATTTATGCTCCTGATGCTTGAAACTGCAGCATAAATCTGGTTATGTAATAGAAACTTGATAACAGAGAAAGTCAATACTGCAGGGTGATAGAGCTGAAATTACACACTGGCACTACCTTTTATTAACCCTGTAGTAGCTCACCTTGGTTGCTTCTCATAGAAAAGTAAGGTGTCAGACCTTAGGGAAAAGCTTTTCTTGCTACTTTTAGCAGCATCAGATTGAACATTCTTCCTTCAGTCTTGCTGGAGTCAACAAGAATCATTTTCTATAAATGCCATTTCTTCGCAGCAAAAAAATCCTAATATCTTTGCTTCAATGCATGTTACCATAAATAATAACCAACTCATTCAGATCAGGCAGTATATCAATACTATATTTATTTATGTAAACAAACCAGGATATTTTATATCATCGAAGTATTTTCATCTCGGACAGGATTATTGAGGGAAAGCTTGTTTGTCTGGGGTTTTTTTCTTTTTTGTTTTCTTTTGTGTGTGGCAATTAGTTTATTTCTTAGCCACAATTTCTTAGCCACTGTTACATTTAGAACCCCATGATCTGCGAGATGAGGCTGTTTGTCAGATCCACAGATGAACTCCTGATAGCTACAGTCCACATCATTCCTCATTTTAAGTAATAAAGAAAACTTAACATTACAGTTTTTCAAATCATTCATACATGAAACTTCCACTTTATGTCCTCATAATCTGATTCCTGCTGTTGCTATTAGAAATACATTTGTCACAGTTCTTTTTTATATTCATGGTTTCATCATTTGAAGTCCTGATGGTGATGCAATTTCAGTTTTCCTTTTTCTTGACAGAAACTAGGGGATTTGCATATTTGATATGGGGGATTTAGGGATGAACATGGAAAAGAATAAGAACAAAATGATTAACTCTTATTGGTTCTTCAAGGTGAACTTTCCTTCTCGTGTGTAAGTAAAATATGTTTGATTTTATATTCATATGTTCCTTATAAAACTCTGGTAATAATATGATCCTTCTGTTACTCAGCATAAGAAAACTTGACTCATCAGTAACTGAAATCTGTGTGAAAGACATTAACAGAGTTGATCTAAAGCAATATTTCATTAGCGTCCCATGAGAAGTATTATGAAATATGAAGCTAACACTGTTATAAACACTTGTCTGGAAACTATTACTTGAAGATTGGAAGATGTCTAGAAATCCCACTTTGTCCAGGTGCTCCTTAAGTTGCTTAGCAACTGCCTCCTTAATCACGTTCTCCAAAAAGGGAGGTGTGACAGAGGATAGTAATTAGATGGTCTTGAGGAGGGTCAAGACCTCAGCACACTGTAGCCAGGATGTCATTTTGCCCTTCAAAAAGATGTATTAATGAAATGTCCATCCACTGGGAAAATGCTTCCTCATCGACTTTCATGAGTGCTGTGTTTATCTCACCAGAATTTCCCACCGCTCCTGGGATGAGGCACTGCCAAAATCAACCATGGGTGTGCTCATGGCCTGTTCTGTCATTCTTGGTTGAAGACTGACAGCCTCATATAGGAATGATTTTTACCCATCAAGAATATGAGAATGAATTCACTGGTTTCCTATTTCAGAGAAGAGAAACTGGTAGAGAACCCATGTCTCCTTATTAACTCTTCAAAGCAGCTCTTAACTGTGTGTAGATCATAATGGTAAATAACTATTCGGACAGAAAGTTGGAGTAAAAGCATTGTACTGCAGTACGTAAGGGAAGGGCAATATTTTGGGGTTTACCGCTTTGGGAAGCTGCTTCCTGTCTTCACAAGAAATTCCAAACACTAATTTTATTTATGAAAATACAGATATGTCCTGTGTTCCCATGTACGTGGAACACTTTAATCAAGTCCTATTTTATAATAGGCTCACGTAGCCTATGTACTATTGTTGTCTCCTTTCATACTATGCTTTTTGTCAGCTCATTGTCAGATGCTTCCTTTTTCATCTATTCTCTTCCACTTACTCTCTGCTGCTTTTCTGTCTCCAGTTTTTCTCCTTTATTCTTTTGGGGAATGGTGAGGAAGGGAGAAGATTAGTTCTGTTCTTTTTTACTTCCTTCATGATTTTTTGTAGCCTTTGTTCAAATAAAAAGCCTCCAGTTGTTGTCCCTACACATTTTCTCACTCACTTTCCAGAGTGGCTACTGGAATGAGACTTGCATATTAACTTATTTAAGTTCTTTCGATCATCACTTGTTTTCAAGAGGAATATTCAGTATTCAGTATTGAACTGTGGGTAAAGAAAACAGAACAGGCACCAGGGAGCTGTATGGATCCCAAAAAGCTTAGGCCAGCAAGATGCTTCCTGAACTATTTCACTTTTATAAGAACTCTACTGCAGTGTGGAAAAACCCTGACATAAGGAAACTTTTCCCAGCCAATGAGTTGAAAAGTAATATAACTGTCTCATTTTAATAATTCTAGACAATATTGTTGCCTAAATTCCTCTGAAGTTCCATTTGCTTGCACACAAGTTTGAGGATTTATATCTCCATAAATATACAGAATCACAGAATCTGAGAATAATTCAGGCTGGAAGGGACCTCAGGAGGTCTCTAGAACAAGCTCCTGCTCAAAGCAGTGCCAGCTATTAGATCAGACCAGGTTGCTAAGGGCTTGCTGCAGTCGCCAATAAAGGTTGTTAGTGCCCTGAGGGACCTGACATCAGGCTGGTCAGGAATGATTTACCCTTGGTAAAGTCATGTTGACTGTTCCCAGGCACCTTCCTCTCCTTCATGTGACAGAAATATTTGACAAGAGGACTTACTCCGTGATTTTCTCAAGGACCTAAGTGAGACTGATGGGCCTGTAGTTCCCCCGGTCATGCTTTGGGTCTCTTTTGAAGAGGGCTGCAACATCTGCCTTTCTTCAGTCATCAGAGACCTTCCCTGATCTCCACAATCTTTCAAAGATGATAGACAACAGTCTCACAAGGACATCAGTCAGCTCTTTGGCATCCTCAGATGCAGCCTGTTGGGTCCATGGTCTTACGTGTGTTGAGTCATCTCCAGTCATCCCTGCCTTGACCCTCACCCACTGCTGGTCATTCTCCTCCTCCTTGAACCCCTGCCGCTAAGCACAGAGGCCCAGAAGACCTTGTTGGAGAAGAATGAGTCAAAGCAGACATTGAGTTATCTGTGTCCACTGGCACTGAATCACCCATGAGTTCTACATATACTATAGAATCAGCTCTATTTACACGTATACTGGAGAGGGTTTCAGATTGCAATTACCAATTCACCTCTAGACTTCAATAAAGGCAAATTCCAGTTTACCTGAGGCATTAAACTTCCGTATCCTTCTCATGTTGCAATTATATGTGTATATAATCCCTCTCTCCCAGCCTTTAACTTTTCAATTCATTTAGCTAAATGTATACTTGCAAATTGCTTTGCAATCTAAGTGAGGCTACAGAAAATGTTATTTTTACTTTGAGCAGCAGTATATTTAGAAACCAGAATTTTTGTAGTAGTCTGCAAAGTTAGATCCTCACCTGACAAAATTGCACTCTTTTGAGTTAACCAAGTATATGTCAGCTTGAACAAAGGCACCATCTAGATAATAGTAGTAATAATAGCCAATAGATTCTAAAAAGCCATTATTCACTGTTAAAAAAAACTCGTAAAACTCTTCCCCCCTTTCCCAGGTAAATGACTTTAGCACATCAAACAGCTTTAAAACTGAAAGTTTCAAAATAGACCTGCAAGATACTCTTCATTACTGTTACTTTTATTATTACAATCTTCTCCTTTCCTCATTCCTGTCTATACAACCATTTGGAGTAGATAAACATTGGCAATAGGATTAGATTAATCTCCTCTCTTTGAGGAGAGAGGTTGTTCTGTGGCAAAGTCGAAGTCTACAGTTTGAGCTCTGACACATCTTTCCTGTAATTCAATCAAAAGTCTTGAAAGTAATTTTGCAAAGATTGTCCTATAACCATGTCTCAGTCAGAACCATGATTCTTAAAATATATGAACAGAAATCATGCTTCTTGAATCAAGAAAAAATCTGAATGTTTCAGTGTTTTATATGACTTAGGATATGACTGTTTATATTAACTTTAACAGCCTTCTATATGCATTAATATATCATACTGTAAAGTACTAACTTATCTAATGTGTACAATTAAATGTAATCAGAGTGCCAGTTCAATTACTCAACAGCAGGAATAATATGTCTTCTGATCAGGGTTCCTTATGGAAAAATTTTGTTGTTGTTGATGTTGTTATTTGGGATATTTTTGAATGGAAGTTGATTTTGTAGTCTTGTAGAGTAAGAAATTTTGATATTATGTGAAAATTGTTTTATATCTTCTTTTGTTTTTTCTTTCTGTTATATTTCCTGCTATCTGGAAATGCTGCATCCTTTTGGGAGACTTCTGGAAAAAATGATTTCATCTTCTTCCTAGGAAAGTAGTAAGCTTATTACAGGGTCTTAAGAATTTGCAGCTGAGGGAGATACAGAGCAGGAGGGCAGACAACACTGCACGTTTTATCCTCTTGCTAATTGTTGAGAAGATATTCTGAGAAATTAAGTGGACAGAGCTCTGAATTAATTCCTTTTCTGTCCTTTCAAGTGCTGGAGATCCTTTAAGTGCATTGCAAGGATTGCAGTAATAGGTTATGCTGACAGTTCCTTCTGGGTGTAGGAATTCATGGCTACTTAAGAGAAAAATGAGACGGGGAAAGGGGGGCTGGACATTCATCATCTATCCAACCTCTCCAGAAAAAAATACAGACAAATATTTTCCTCTTCCTCCCCTCAGTAGTCCCCCTTAAAATGGCTGATAGCATCATTTTTCCTGCAACTTGATGACATTTCTAGTACCTGCTGGAGACAAAGGATTTTCCCACAAATGATCAGTCTTTTGCAAATCTCAGGGAATCTGTAGGCTGTGAGAGGGGGGTCTTCTGCCTGTACTCCTGGGAAGGTGGCTAGCTGGATCTAGCTTTTACACATGTAATCCTTGTGCATCAGATCACTTAGTATGCCATCTGAAGCAAAAGTACCCATCACAGTAAATGCTTGCATGGATGAGTCATTCATTCTAACTAACCCGGACCATGATAATCAGAAATGGAAGGCATCCGAGTCAGGTTGGTGTCTCCATTTTAAACTTCAATATTTCTAAAGTGCCTAAAGCGCAAGTGCTTGCCCACTACAGCTGCAGTTCTCACTCCACAGAGGTTCTTAGGCTCTATATGGCTGACCAAGAAAGATGAGATAAAGATCTTTTGTCTCATTTTTGGAGGCATCTTCTTCTCTACTTTGCCTGCATATCTGAACATCTAAGATAAGTGCCCTGAGCTTCCTTTGCTGAAACTACTTATTTATTGGAATGTGCAAGTTAAGCTCTTACCTTTAAAAATATGGCCTCGAATCCCCTAGTCTTATGCACTTTATCTTGGAGTTAAATTATTCTTAAAGAATTTAGGAACTTATTAGAGGACTAGAAATACATGTTGTTGTTCTTCATTCTTGTCTTTATTAAGACTATCAGTAGGCAGAGCTATGGTCCTCAATGAGTTATCTTTCATGATAATAATATAATCAAGACATATTCAAAACTCTTCAGGCTAAAAATGTAAAATCGTCATTTTATTATCCCTGCTTGTCAAAGTATGATACTGCATACGTATGTACCTTTGTTAATAACTGTAATGTATTTATTTTGTAACATGTTCACCAGTAATAATTAATAACAGATCATAATTTTGATTAACTTATTTTTCAAGTTAGAATTAACTCCCAGGAAATATGCACATTTTGCAATGAGTAACTATTAAACTTCAAACTATTAAGCTTAGTCTTATATTTTCTTTTGTATTATTATTTCACTTATTTTCCTTTGTGGAAAAACAGAATACTCTAATCACCTGCCAATTATCTCTTTCACACAAAAGATCATATCTTTGCACATTTACCCTTTACTATATTAAAGTCTAAGACTCATCAGAAACATCTCTTTTTTTTGTGAGAGTTACTTTTCACATGTAAGTTACTTTGTTATATTCTAGAGTACAAATTACCAGTGGATAAGTTGCTCTGTATTAACTAGTTGAATACAGAAACTATGAGTTAAGCTTATTATATGATGAAATATGCACATGGGCAGTTACTACTGAGTAACTCACTGACAGCCTATAAATTCATAATCTAGTCTACTCTGTTGTGACTTGTTTATATGTCCAAAGGCTTATTCAAAAGATCCTTTAAAATCATGGTTAACTCTATCTGTGCTTAAAATCCAGTGAAGTTAATGAAATTAAATATAGATGGAAATTCAGTGTATTCAAGCATGTAAAACTTAGTGCAATGGTCATCGAAGTTAATGCTGACTTATTGGAAGCAGTATGGTAGAGCTAAAGGGCTAAAGAAGCTAAATAAAAGCTAAGTGAAAGAAGACAAGAAGAAAGAGAGAGGAAAGAGAGAAAGGAAGGGAAAGAAAGAAAGGAAAAAAAGAAAGAAAGGAAAAACAGAAAACAGGCCAATGTTACAGACATAATGTAAAGGCAACAAAGAGCAATACATACTGTTGTACTCACCTCTTTAAAATTCCTCAGCTCTTAATAGCAGAACTATATGCTCCATGCCATCTGCCAGCTGTTAACAGAAATATAATCACACATACAGGTACTGTAAAGTACAGTCTAATTAGTGTACTAAAGCTTAATATATTTGAGATTTTTTTTGTAAATATAAAAACAATTATAATAGAACAAATCTATTCCTATGACAATATAATGAAGAGGCTTATGCTTCTGTAATGAAAGGCTTTATTACACTTAGTTTCATTATCCTGCATCATGCCTTACTGAATAGATTATATAGTCTCATGTACAGCAATTAAAATGATAATATACAGAAGCAGACACACAGAATCTGAATCACTACAGAGTTTGTAGCATGATGCACTGAGCAGATGACCAGGATTTACTAGCTTTTTCATGGATCTGCCACTCTGATGCATGACTTTCTTGCCCTTTTACAATTCCTTCAACAAAAAAATGTTCAATATATCCAAGAATAATTGTTCCATAAAATTAAAGAAAAAGGTATTTAGCAAAATCCTTACATGTATCAACAAAGGTACTTGTTCCAGTATTTGGACCATCCACTTTGTGGGCTTCAGGACAGGGCTGCAACACCAAAGAAGGAAATGGCAATGATTCAGAAAAGCTATAGAAGTGCTTAAGTTGCTTGCATGAAAATTGGAACTAAGAAGTATTTCTGAAGCATTATTATGAAGGATCTACTTCTTTTCCTTGGACATTTAGGAATTATGAGAAATTCTGTGGGATGATGCAATACTTCCATAAGCCAGCCAACAAGAAACCTGAGGGAGAGCGATATGCTTAAGCAGGCTTGAGTCTATACATTAAGCACCACTATCCACTCATTGTTTTAGGATATCAGCATTAACAACAGTTATCTTTTTGTGTGATGCTCTAATGCAGTGTTTCTCAAACTTTTTGAGAAGGCAACATGCCCCTGGTCATTCATGTTACTGTTTAAGTTCAGAAAAGTTCAGTTACTTCACTTTCTTAGCCTGGAGAAATGAAGCTGCCATTGAGTGCTGCTCTCTAGCACTTCACAGTCCCTTGTGAACCATCTCACAACCTCCACAGCATGCAGTTAGAAGCAGAAGCAAAGTGCCCACAAACGAGGAGGACCACAGGACTATAGCCTGGTGGTTAGGACTTCAGTAAGGACAAGGCAGGCCTTGGTTTCATTTAAGTGCTTCTGTTTTCTCTTCAAGGAAAATGTATAAACACTCGATGGACTATTAACCAGAAACATACCCCAGAATATCATATTGTATAATCCATGTCAGGGATATACTGTAAAACCAGCAACAAGTGGTTCTAGAGGAATGCCTTTTCAATGGGGAATTACTTGATCCCAAGAGAAGAGCAACAATACAGTTCCCTGGAGCTGGCTTTTAGTAACCACTTCAGAACAGACCAGATTTCTTTTACAACTACCACTATAAAGTTTTGGGGTTTGGAATCTAGTCATAAAATTTAGACAATTTTAACAACCCTGCTGAGGTTAAGGAACTATTCTTCACGTGTTGCAGCATCTGACTTAGGTCCCTAAGGTAAATGATCTGGATCTTTTTCTTCATATTGGTGCCAAGAGATAAAGCAGCATATCAGCTGATATGACATAGATGAGCATGCATTATGTATTGCTCCTATTAAAACATTTGGTTTAGAATTTTATCTTGTGTGCATAAGGAATAATAAAAACACAGTAGTACAAAACATGATGTATTTTCAACTACACTCACCACAATTTCTGGTAAAGAAAAAAAAATCCTAATTTACACAAGATACAGCACAAGTAACTTCAAAAGCAAGAAGGAACTGTATGTATTTTAAGCCAGCATACTGAAATGTCAGGCATCTCACAGCCCCAGTGACCAGTGCAAGATACTGTACATAAGTCACTGAAAGAATAAATGAAACACATTCATACCCGTAATTAGAGCAAACCACTAGCATTGTTTTGTTATAGGCTCAATGGCTGTAAAGCCAGTCTTGGTTCTCCTGACAGCTACCTCTGGGAAACACCATGTGCTCATGTCACTATGTTCTTGTCTGTGTTTAAGATGCTTTTCCATATGCTGTTTTTTCTTCCATTTTCCTTTATATGTGCCCTCCAAAATGTACATTTGAATGTCAAAACATCCTTCTAAGATGTAGTGACAGAGGATATCTGGGAAAGCATTTGAAACTCTTAGAAGCTTAATTTTCAGCTATTCATGCTTGTCATACATGCCAGCTACCCTAGCATAAAACAGATTCTCCATAAATTCCATATGTCATCTCATTACTTATCACTGCAAATCAAATTTCTGGGAAAATTTTGTCCAGAATTGAAAGATTCACAAATTCCTTGATACTAAACTCTGGGAAATTTTCTTTTTTTAACACCCTTTGCAACTCCAAA
This sequence comes from Apteryx rowi, assembly GCF_003343035.1. NCBI lineage: Eukaryota > Metazoa > Chordata > Aves > Apterygiformes > Apterygidae > Apteryx > Apteryx rowi. The sequence goes on along the minus strand of NW_020448930.1, from coordinate 521,231 downwards.
TTCTTGATGGTTTGATTAACTTGCTGAGAAATGTTCTTTAGTGTACAACTTGACAGTAAAAACATTCCTTAGAGAGCTGTTGGAGGAGGAGGGAGAAAGAGGGAAAGTTACCGTAAAAATATAGATAGAAAATCTTTTTCCTTATTTCCAAAACTGGGAGGTATTGAGGAATCAAATCTGGATGTTTTAGAGGGTTAGCCGCATTTGGCCAACAGGACAAAAGCAGTGAGATGAAAATAGGACTGAGAAAGAGAGGAATATAGGGGATTCAGATGACCTTGGCAAGAGATGTCTAGAAATAGCATAAACTGAGATCATGTAGAGGTAGTGAGAAGACACAGGTGCTCTACTTAAGAAAAGTTTTCTTTTTCCTTTTCTTTCTTTTTTTCTTTTCTTTTCTTTTCTTTTTTTCTTTTCTTTTCTTTTCTTTTCTTTTTTCTTTTCTTTTCTTTTCTTTTCTTTTCTTTTCTTTTCTTTTCTTTTTTTCTTTTCTTTCCCCAAGAAGGTTCTTATTCAGAAATCAGGTTTTCCCATACCTCTTAAGGGAATTCTCAAGATAAAAACTTCCTCAAAAGACTTTCAAAATGTGTTGCTCTTGAGAATACTCTTGAAAAACTCTTCACATATTCTGTAAATTAAAAAAGTATATTGTACATTAACATCTATTTTCAGAAATAACACCTTTTTTGAGGCTTTGCTGTTTTTCTGGGTTCTGTTTTATGTGTAGAATTTGGTATAGACTAAGAAGATGAAGCTGGTGTATGGTTCTCAAGATCTGACTACAGATGGGTCATTTGAAAAAATGAGTACAGCTAGGAAAAGGAAGACATTACTAAAATGCACTAAGTTATTGTGTGGACAGGTTAAATTTTCTTAGTGTGTTGAAAGAGGGTTAAGTTTAGTGGAACGTGAAAGTAAAGAAAAAACAAAAACCAAAAACAGATTAGACAGAACTCAGAGTCTTTCTCTCTAAAAATAAACAGAGCTGTAATACACAACTTGTTTTAGTCGGAAGGGTGAAGGAATATATGGTAGTGGTTAGGGAGAGTGATCACAAGCCTTCTGTGGAAATGAGGTACACCAGAGCATGTTAGAATGAAAAGATTTGGAGTGTAATAAACCCATTGCTCCATTTCTCCCATTCCCCTCTAAAATTCAACCAGTGCATCAAATTTCTAGCTGCCACTGTGGCTTGAATGCTTTCCAGTCTCCGATATGTTCTAAATTATTATAAATTCAGCTTCTCATATAAAAGTCAGAGCAATGTAACATGCTTTTGGTGTGAGACTGAAAGCAGACATGGCTTTGTCCCAGCTGGTGGAAATGTGGTAATGAATTTCAAATAAATTTTAAACATTTGTTAAACTCCTCCTGAACAGTTTTACTTGCTACCAGTAAAATATAGATGCCACAACTGAACACTCGCACTTAAGGTTTTAATTACACTTAGACCGGAAATAGAGTATCGTATTTAAATGGTGTGTCTTTGTTCCACTAGCCTGCTGCCCTTAAAAATCTGAGTGTAAACTTTCTGTTTCTCTTCTTTCTCTATTTCTTACTTCATTTACTATGTATTAAAATCTACAGTTTCACTGTGATCATTGAAACTATGCTGATATATATCAGCTGATGATCTGTCTCAGTGTTTAAAGACTTAAAATATTATAAAAAGTCTTGTTTTTTATTTTAGAAATTCTTAAGTAGATTTTTTTGAAAAACAAATTTTACCAAAATCCTTGTTTTCATTGATTTATACACTGCATTTGACTCTCTTATTGGCTCATGTTAATAAACGTTCTTAATAAATACATGAGGATCAAACAGAAAGAACTGTTCAGCTGGAAAGAGCCTGCCATGACAGCTCAATTTCTAAGAGTAGGCCAGGAACTCAACTTCTTTCACTTCATTGGAATTAAGCTAGTTCCTTCCAAAAGAGGTTTGGCCTCTGTATAGTCAGAGCAAAGTAGCTATCTTAGTAGTTTGTAATTATACTGAGTTTAATTACACGTAAAGTATGTGAGCTGAAACATCTGATTTTGATTGGTAGAAATAGAATCAGTGTGTCCTATTTTCAGCTGTCCATCTCAATTTTTTTGCTTCTTTCCTCCAAGTCCTGAAATGGAAGATACCCCATCCAATATCCTTTTGCACAGGAGGAGTGGAAGATGTGGTACTGTATATTACACATTTGGAAAGTCAGTAAATTGCACAGGCTGCCAAAGAGTGCAGAAAAGATTCTGCTTTTCATTGCTTCCATCTGCTGGTTTCATTTTGTGTTGAACTGGCAAGACAGGCAGCATCTCACAATGTGCAATTGGTGAAAGACTATCTAACAGGAAAACAGCATTTTCCTATGTCAAATTATAACCTGCTGTGTTTTGCCACACTGTGAAGTCAATATACAGCAAAATGCAAAGACAATTAAATTACACTGTAAAATGCTATCTCATGCCTAGAATGCAAGTTTGCATAAAAGCTAACATGATGTTTTTCACAGTTTCTCCACTTTTGATAGAAAAAGCCCCCTACACAGGAATCTAAGTAACTACTTTGGTTTTCAAAAATGCACCTAAAAACTTTTGTAGTACTTGAGTATAGTCAGCTTGTTTAAAAAAAATCTATTTTTATTTAAGGTATGAATGACAGAGTTGACTACCTTTAGGCATCCAAGTCTGAGACACTGCAGCGTTTTCTAGTCTGTTACCAAAAATATTTTACTAAATGCGCAAAGATACCAACATTTCATTGAAACCCCACTATTTTTTTAATTTTTTGACTATCCAAAACCAATTCCATGTGAATCATTTCCTTTTGCATTACAATGTATATGATCAGCCAATTTTCAATGTTATTTTTTGAAGTTTGTAAACTTATTTTTTAGTGATAAAAAATCCACTCTTTTGAGACTATGCAATATTCTCAGCAAGTAGATGTTTGAGTGATGGAGGTGTTCTCTTTAGATGAAGCCTAAAAACTTGAATGTCTGAATATCAATTGGACATGATGCCTATTCATACACAGCAAGATTAGTTGCCCTATAAATTGGCCACTTCTGGATGTCTCTCTCCCCCTCCCTTTCTGTATTTATTTCAAAAAGAATAAAAACAGATTCTTAGTGATATTATGGGCTATTTCTCTGACACCTGATGGCATGAACTAAAGAAAAAAAAATTCTGTTTCTTCAGTCTGATAAGGGAGAGTTAAAAAGCTCCAATGAGAGTTGGAAAAATGTTAACTTTTCATCTACAGTTATTCGTGATCCATTTTGAGTGTAAAATGTAAAATACATTTTGCGTTTATGGAGAACTTTCATTATGATGAACACCATGCTTATTTGCCAGAAAATGGATACATAGCAACTCATGAGAAACTAGCTACTCGCTGGGGAGCACATTAACTGGTGGCATCTCCAATGAGAAGCATAAGGGTGTTGTGATGGCTGGAGCATCAAATCAGAAATATTCTGAGGATAAGATTTATTGAAACTATGGAAACGATCCAGAACACCAAAGTTAGTACTAAAGAGAAATTTTAATTATGCTCGGAGAAAAATCTAGCAGCACATAGATTTCCTACTAAGCTCCTTGAATGCCTTTGGCCTTTTTTTTTTTTTTTTTTTTTTTAAATGATGAAAACTATTTGAGGGAAGAGGAGTTGTTTGTTTTATCCTCAATTTGATTCTAAACAATATCGATGAAATAACGGAAACAAGTAACAATGAAGATCCAGTATTCACTGGAAAGGGGAAGCTATTGAAAGCTTATATTGAACTGTAAAACTGTTTACACCTTTTTCAGGTGTTATCACAACTAAATCCATCTTATGAAGGAAAGAACCCCAACTATAAGAAAGAAAGAAAGAAAGAAAGAAAAAAAACCCACAAGTATTTCTGAGTTACATGTCTTCAAATTGTCTGAGCCCAATGAAATGATTTACAAAGGAAAGTTACCCATGAAAATTGATGGAGGAGAAATGATGTTCATATGGCTAGAAAAGAGCTTACTATATCTGCCTTTACAAAGGGAGTAGCAAGACCTGGAAATTTATAGACAATCAGTTTAACTTCTGTTCCTGGAAAAAACTCAAACGACATAAAATTATTTCTAAGCACCCAGGAGATAGCAAGGAGACAAATAATAGCCAACATAGATTTGTCAAGACTAAAATTATATCAAGTCAATCTAATTTCCTGTAAGTAGATAGGACTAAGGAGAAGCAACAGATACTATGTATATTGAGTTCTTTAAGAGTTTTGAAATTGCCCTACAGAATAGTCTCATAACAATTTAGAGACGTAGGTTTAGACAAAATCCTTTTTGGATGAGTGCACAATTGTCTGGAAAACTATAATGAGAAAATTTGACAGAATCATATTACAGTGATGCTTTCAGAGGTATCTGCTTTGGCACTGAAAAATTATTTAACTTTTTGGCAATGTCTTAAAAGGTAGCAAAAAGTGTTTACAATACGCATAAGACATGTCAGTAGACAGGTCTATAGGCCAACTGGAATTAGAATTCAAAATGATCATGAAAAAATTAAGGAAATGTTTTGAAAAATATAGGATGAATTCTAATACAAACAAATGAATACCTACAAATAGAGATAAATAATCATATAAATACAGGAGGAAAATAAGTGGCTAGTTAGTAGTACCTGAGAAGAGCATCTGAGAATTATGGTGGATCACAAGCTGTGCTTGAGCTGAAGCATCCAAACTTCATATGGGATGATGGGATGTGTAAATAGAATACCATCCATATGAATTACAAAGTTATACTGGGCACTTCATTTAAAGAAAGCTGTCAAACACAGCAGAGCAAGGACAATATTCAGATGTTTTAAAGGTATACCTGCTAGAGAGACTGAAGGAGCTGCTGTTTAATCTACAGAAAAGGGAAGGGAGAATGGCAAAAACACAAGTAGCCAGAAAGAAGACTGGAATAAACTCTTCTCAAAGTTCACTGAGAGCAGTGAAAACAGGAATGAAGCTAAATCAAAGGAGAGTTTGGTTATTTATGAGGAAAAGAAAACAGTTCAAGACTTTCTATCAGTATGGACAGTCAGCCCTTGGAATATACTGTCAAGAGAGGTTAGAGACTCTCTGTTCTTAAAGGCTTAAGGACATTTTGGATAGCATTTGCAGAATGTCAGACATCCCTTTCAGGCTTATTTCCTGCAATTGCATGACGCAGTAGTATGTAGTAGTACTGTATTACTGGTAACACAACAGCTCTGCAATGGCCCATTTCATAAGATGCTTGATGATGGATGGACTCATGCTTCTCTTCCTGGGAACAAGATAGTACCATTAAAGAAATTTAGGTGTTTATGTTATTCCTAAAAAAATACATTACGTCAAGTTGTTAACCCAAAGAGGCCTCTACCATTCTCAGGTAAGAAACTTCTCTAAGCTGGCTACATTATAGTGCTTTACAGATGCTAATTGTATGCAGCAGAGAGAATCAAAACCAGTAAGATGTAAAAATGGTCATTTAGCCATCTATTTACTTCAGCTTAATATCTAACTTTATTTTTCACATTGTGGAGCACCAATGTAAGAATATTGAATAATAGAATGTGAAGATGCATTTTATTTAAATGACATATTGATGCAAAACTGTAGATGTCAGGAGAAAATTGAATGTAAATAAATTAACTGGATTCTATACAAACACACATACCTTAACTAATTAAAATACATAAAATATATTAATAGCTGTATATTACATAAAGCAGTTAATTAACTGACCTAATGAACTTTTAGGACTTAAAGTTAGGACAGACTGTTATTTCTCTTCTTTTCACCAAAGATATTCACCCCAATTTAAGTACCAAAAAGAAATTATGTTCATTATCCTGATATTATAACAAAAAGGAAGATATAAAAAAATCCTAGAAGAAATTTTGGAAGGATATTACCAAGTTTGCCCACACCTCTTAGTAAATTCTTTTAACTCCTCTTGCAAATGTTTCCATTTAATTTAATTATATCCATGATCTTGACCTGTTCTTTACCTCTGCCTCATCTGAGCTAGCTATGTTGCTACAAAGATGGGCCTTAACTAAACAGACAGATAAGAAATCTTCTTGTACAGGTGTACCAAAAGGCTCTGTTCAGGTCTCGTCATCCTCAAAGTATCTTCTGTTATGGAATCCATAATTTCTTGCCTCATATTATATGTGATCAAAAAAAAAACCAAACCCACTAAGGAGTCCACAAAGAGAACTAGCCTTTAAATAGCCTATGATGGGGGAAAGTCTAGCCCTGACAGTCTGAACAACAGTCACCAATCAGTATGCTGTGGCAAAACTCTTCTCGGATCCTCAGAACCCCAGAGGAACATTATCACAACTCAAGAAGCCTGCTATGAATATTTAATCTCTCTAAAATTGGATGATTATGCAGATACTGTGCATCTGGAAGAGTTGTTCCCCCAGAGGCTTGTAAAAATAAATACTACATCTAAAATGTAACAGCCAAAATGCAGGTGGTGAATTCTCTCTCCACCACTTACTTGCAGCTCTACTTGGCTTGTCCTGATGTGCCACTGAAACAAATGGGTGTTCTCTGAAAAACAATTGTCAAGGCACATGTACCGTCTGTAAGGGATGAGGGGGCTCATCACTGGAATATGAGGTGTTCCTCTAGGCCATCTACTACCTTATGGTTGATGGGTTTGATGATACAGAGGAGAATAGTTTATAGGATTTCTTTTTAGTGAATGGTATATTAGTGTCTCACATTTTAACGAATTCCATAAATAAAAGATGATGAAACGCCAATGTTTTGCACACTACACACAGTTAGTTTCATCTGGAAATCTGGCTACATAAACAATGCTGTAACCAACATTTTTTACCCTGTCTTCTGTGTTGATGTTCTTGGAATTACTAGTTAAACAGCAATAGATCACTTTCATCACCAAAAATAAAATATTGAGCTAGTATCATTCTGGTTTTTGTACTTTCACCTCAGCGTCATCAGTCACACTGAGAGCAATTGATCTGTTCTGGGTAATGGAGACCTGTCTTTATGTGGGAAACTATTTGTTGTTCTAGCTGAAGCCCTTGGCATACTTCATTGTGGTGCTCGAATACAGTGTCTAAAGCGGGGGCATTAGACTCAGAGCCAATCCCTTGGTTTTCTTTTCTGCAATATTCTGGACTTCAGGAACATTATACTGCAGAAGAGAGGAATTCTGACCTAGACATATGTGCAACAGGAGAGTTCTAATAGTGTTATTTAAAGGAGTGTAAACTCTCCTGGAATGACAAATTTTTCCTGTTGAATGAAAATAATAATAAAACATTCATCAGAGATTCTGGTTTTGTCTGGAGCAAACAGCAGCTTGATGAGCTTCTACAACTGCTGTTTGTACACATACCCTGAGGGGGAAAAGAAAGAGAGGATTAATAGCTTATTTGATTTTGTTACTAAGAAAGAAGCTGGTGGTTATAGGAGAATATTTTAATCAGAAAATTCTCCAATAAATACATAATTTTTCACGTATTTTCAGAGAAAAAAGAAAATCTACTCTGACTTCAGAACACCAGATCTGTGTGAGACTTAAAATCATGCAATGTAAAGAAGCTGCTCCTAGTGGCAGAGGATCTTAATCCCTTTTAAAAATAATGCCTATGCTGCAGAAAGCATTCAGCATATTGCCATGGAGAGTGTAGAAAGCTCTAACAGTTTTCTTTCACCCTCAGGTGGCTGGACTGGAGCACAGTGTCACACTGCTGATCAAAAGCAGAGTTTTTGATTTTTAACCTTTCTGCCCCTGTCCCCAGTAAAAGAAGCAAAGGTCACAGAGCAGAGGGGTTACCCTATCTGCCACCCTAACCCAGCAACTAAGCCTCTAGCAAACACATTAGTGTTTTGTTTGTCATCCTGGATGGTGTGGCACTAGTGCTTGCTCTCCCACCACACCCTCCGAGCTCTCTTTGGAGGCTTTGTGCGGGCAGCGGAGCGAGGCAGAGATGTGCCTAGCAGGAAGCGGATTAAGAGCTGGGGCTGGGTCCACATTCTTTGGGTTTGTTGCCTTACCTTGAACACTGGATTTTTACACACAGCTTGAGGGGCAGCAGGGAAGGGGCTGGAAGGCGGTGGAAGCACCAGTCAATGGCAACGGCTGGTTCTCCAAACATCTCCCCCTCTCCTCCCCCCCTCTCTGCCATCCTCCAGCATTGCTCATCAAACAAAGACTGTTTTGATTGCTTGGATGACAGCAAAGGAATTCTCCTTTTCAAAAGCACTCAGTATGTATATATGTGGCCTAAGTAGTGTAACCAGAAGCACCTTTAACAGCCATAATGAGGAACGGCGAGTTCTAGCAGTGACCAGATGCATTCTGAACCAGAGTTTCTGATGAACAAATAAAACTAAATTGGACAAGTCTGCATATTGGTTCAACGGCATTATGTGTCAGTAAAAAATGATTTGATGGGTTGGCAGAATTGTCTCTATTGCTTTTGGTTATGTTTGATATCCTCCAGTCTCTCTGTTTACAAAGTCCTATGTTTACAAAGCTGTCTCAAATATACCGTTTAAATTCATTGCATAACGCACAAAAATCAATTTTCTTGTTCAGCAGCCAAAGGACAGAAGAACTAATTTTTGTGCACTACACCATCATTTCAAACTGGCCTATTTGTGACAGGTTTCCAAATGTGTATTATGCCAAGGTAGATGAAAGACACTATGGGGTGATTATGTCCAGTGATGGCAGCTTTCTGAAAAGAAGACAAGATTTCTGGGAAGTCTGTGAAGCATGAAGGCAGGTGAGTAAATTTGTGTGCTGCAGAACTACTCAATTTAAAGAGAATTTTCAAAGTTAAACCATATTTTACAAAATTTGTCTCCTTGCAACCTATGTCTTTCTAGCTTGGCTCTCCTATGCTGCATCATTCTCATATTACGACCTTGCCTCTGATGCACTCTTCTTTGTTTTTTCCATTGTAGAATTTTCTTGCCAAGTCCTAATCTTGGGGATCTCAAGGCTCTGCCTCTCTATTCACTCACCAAACTTGTTTTTCAATCTGTCAATCATTCTGACTTGAACGTATTCTAAACTTAACTCCTGCCTACCCAGTACTCCAGCTTCTATGCTGGTACTGCCCAGAGCTCTTCTCTAGTCTTGAGCTGACTGTTTGGATCTTTCTATTCACCATGCTATTCGTTGTCCTGTTCCTGTTCTTAACTCTCATCCTGCTGGCATTGTCTGCTCCCATTCTTGATCTGCTGAATGCTCTGGAGAAAATTCTCTAAATCTAACGTTCTTTATGAATACTACTTTCATCACTTCATCTTTTCTGTTTTCCAGGGTAGGTTCATTATGTTCTCTCCCAACTCTTGTTTTCAAAAGCTCTTTACAACTTTCAGTTTTACCTTCCTTAGCCTAAGATCTTGCTGACATTTCAAAAAGTAAAACTGAGAGTCATGTATAGCCGATTTCTGCATTTATTTATTCCAACAATTTTCCTTGCCATCTACCTATTCAGTTTCCAGTGCCATTCTCAAAGGTGTCATCTCAAGCCTATCTCCTTCTTTCTCAGTTCAAACTTCTTTTTTTCCCCTCAGTCATGATTCATTATCAATGACTTTATTAGATCATTCTTTCTTGCCTATTTGTACCTTGTTGTGCCCTTTGCCATTGCTGAGTTTCACCCATCTCTCCCTGTTGTCTACTGTCCCTCCTTCTCTGTCATCTCTGTGAACAGACTGTCTCTGCCCAGGGATACCACATAAACTTCTCTGATTCCTTTCTCATTCCCCTCTAGCCCTGACTGTAATCTATGCACCCTGTTGAAATTGCCTTTATAAAAGTAAAAAGGCTCTTATTATCCACCTGTGATAATAAGTCTTTGCTGTTATGATTATCTTCAGTCTCTTTTCTAAGTTCACTCTCCAGTTCCTCTTGGCTAGCTCTTTATGGATTTCTGTTGAATATCTTTTCTGTTTTTTTCTTCCTACTTACTTAACATCTGTCCCTTTTATGTTACATTTATTGAATCTTCTTCCCTCTCTTCTCTTCTTCCCCAGTGTTCCTCAGGATTTGCTGGCTTACCTTTTGTTTATATTGCTTCCTGCCAGACAACAAGGACTTACTCACCACATTTATGCTAACAATTTTCATATCTTGTTTAGCAGCCTCTAATTCTTCCCATTTCCCTAGTACTTTCTCACAGCTGTCTCACATCCTGCTTAAATTAAAGTATGCACGGGAAAACTGGACATCTTATTTTCATATTCATCTGCCTCTTTCCCTGCTTTCTTGGCAGGAAATTTTTCTCTGTTATTGAGTTCATAATTTTAGGATACTTCTCACTTCTCCCTTTCCCTCTGTCCCATTCACACAGATTCCCCCAAAATTCATATACTTACTATTAATACAACATATGAAAAAACCCTTCCTTCTTTCCCATTTAACACACTTTTTCATTTCTCCAATAGTTCTTCCTCTCCAACAACAGTGATAATCTCTTGCCCTCTCTTCAGTTCTTCCCTCCCATAATTCTTTATTAGCTTTAGATCAGATGCAGTGATGACCCCTTAGATCTCCAGAGGTAATCTGAGTTTAAGTATCTGATTCTCTCCATTGAGTGTTTAAGAAAGAAAAGGAAATATTTGATACTACCCTCAGCTCTTCTGAGGATATACATGAAGTATGCAGTACGAAGTAGACTAGGAGAAAAAAAAGTAGAGTTAGAAGTATCATCCTCCATCAAAATATTCCATCATTAGTCTACTTACCTTTGAAGTAGGAGGTATGGATTCATATCTCCTTTATCCTTGAATTCACATTAGAGGAAAGTTAAGTGACCACATCTGCTCTAGAGCATCCCACGTAGCCAGTCTCTTCCTCCGGAAATTGGGACACTATGCAACCAGAAAAATGAATCATGGAGTCAGAGGAAGAGGAGATGAGAAGGAGTTTAGTTTGTATGGAAGGGATTCCAGGTCTTCCTGCTTGCAATATACACATAAGTCACATTGAGAACTCCAAATCTTCCTCGTCCTTTCAGGAGGATGTATTTTCAGCCTCTGTCCTATCTATTCTCATTTTGACCCCTTGATTTTTGTAATCCTGGATAGAGAGCACTACTATTGGAATATCATTTAACCTAATGGTTAGGGTTGTTTTCATGTAAGTCTCACCTAAAGTTAAACATTTCTAGGCTGGAGAGACCTTAGAATGAGGGTTGCCCTCTTTCTGTACCAGTGCTATAGGTTACGTTGCAGAAAATTTTCCTCCAAGGCAATCAGTGATGTTAGCCATAGTCAAAATCCCAGAATACGAAATCTGGGCCACAGCAGAGCTCTGGGCAAGTGACAGATGCCTGTCTCTGCAGGGTAGCCACAAGTGCATGAATACATAAAGATAGGCACTTAGGAAAATTTAGGCAGCTCTATGAGGTGTACAGCGAGTTTAGGGTTTCACAGTATTATGTAGTTGTGGACACCAGACTGCATGGATTTTGTCTGGGACTTAGCTGAGGTGTTTCAGTCCCAATATAAATGAGATTTAGGCACAGGAGGTTGAGCTATGTGTGCGTTTTATCCAAACTTCTACTGTTATGTTTAAATATTCACCTTACCTTTCTTTAAGTGACTATTTGCTTTTCCTCTTCTAAAATAGCTGCCTTCTTCAGTAATACTGTGACTTAGGTCCTGACCATTAGGAGAAATCACATTAACATTCCTGTTTTATAGGTGGGTGTCTTAGCTACAGATACACTAAAACCAGCATCCACAAAAGTAGAGGCCTCTGCTTACAGCCGATTCCCCTGAGCATGAGCCAAACAGCAGTTAGGCACCTGAATAATTTTCTGATTTTGGTTCTACACCACAAGGAACCTACAGCAGATCAGGAAACAATCCTGGACTTTTTGTGGCCAAGGTTAGTTTGGTAACCACTAAAAAGCCCTCCATTTATGAATTTTGTTTATTGAGTTTCAATTGCAAAATTGATTTTGCATTTTCAAACCAGATTAGCAATATCATTGTAAAATAACAATATTGAGGGGGAAATAAGGCTTTATTTCATTGAGTGAAAAAAACAGCCTCAAACGTATTAAGAATTTAGAAGTGTTTATTCCCCTTTATGAGGTTTCTTTCATATGGACATATAAACACAGGAGTGTTATTTAATTCTTTGTAAAGGAGATACCATCACATCTCTTTGACCATCAGAATGTAAGTTAGTGTCAACTTGCACTATTCAAATCACACTTAAAGCCTTAATTACCCCGCTGTGAGAACTTTATAGTCATTTGAGATACAGAACACAGCACATGCTTACTGTACATATTGATTTTATCCTATGACTATTTTAATAAAAATGAAACTTGTACTAAAAACTGACTTTATTAATACTTAGTACTTCTTAACTATTTTTATTGGTCTTATGAGCCCAATAATATGATATATTTTTATTATATCATTTGCAGGGTCTTAAGATATTATAGGATATGTAAAGTGTTATATTTGCTGGTGTTACATTGGTACTTGGTGTTACATTGGTATTACAGTGGTATATATACATGGTGTTACATTAGTACTGTGATACAGAATGCTGTCACCCAAATGCAGACAAAACCAGTTTAGTTAGTAGAAGGTCAAAATGAAGAAAATAGTGAAATCTTTGCTATGAAACTCGGGTGGCTTAAGTAAGAGACAAATTCAGATTTCACCCAACTGTTTCAGAAAAGAAGTGCTTTTATCCTAAACTAATTTCTAATCCACAATAAGCAATAATTTAAATTTTCTGCTAATCTCACATAGATAGGAATCTAGCCTTTGAGTTGGCATTTGGATGACAGGGACATCTCATGTTTATAATTGGTTTGCTGTTTTTAAAATATTAACCTTTTTGAAGGCAAGGTATAGATTTCCAGGAGGATATTGAAAGAGGATTTGGGGTTTGGGGTTTTTTKTTGTTGTTGTTGTTGTTGTTTTTTGTAATCATTCCTGTGTAGGATTTGTCTTTCAGTCTCCCCAAGATTTCTTTGAGCTTAACAAGAAACAGAGTTTGGAAGATTTGTTTGGTGTTTAACTTGATTATTTAAATAAGAGATAAGCAATTGCCATTACAGCAGCTAGGCAATAATTTCCTGGGGTCATGGTCTCTCCTGCCCAGCATACACCCCTATTGTTAATGGAGCTGAACATGCACACACACATTTTTAGAAGGGAATGTTAAACAGTCCCCATTTATTTTACAGTGCAAATACTTACATGACAAAATGCAGACAGACTGCAGGAGTCTGTCTGAAGACTATAAAAAAGTGCTAGAGAACAAAGAGATTTAACTACCTAACCATTACTTTCCTGCCTCCTCAAGTCCAAATTTTAGAAATGCAGAACCTAAATTAACTGTCTTAACTCCTCTTAGTCATCACTTGGAGTGCCGTGGGGCTCAGGCATCAACTTTTTCCTCAGTATTTTTTCAGTGGGCTAGTTTAGCTCTGCTTTTAGAAACCTAATATGTCTCATGAATTGTACAGGGAGCTTAGGTACAGGTGCCTAATAAGTAGCAGCTAACTCTCATTGCAAAATCCCTAAGTGGACATTACCCAAACAGCTTTCTTTTTCATTTGGATGAGCATCCAAAGTATTAAGTATTAGGAGTCAAACTGTGACCTTTAAGGTACAGTGCTTTAAAACACTGTGACCTGTAAAACACACTCCCAGTGTGCAGCAGGAGCCCCGGAGAAGGATCTTGTGCCAGCCAGAAATCTAGGGCTTCATGCTGTAATGACATCTTTTTCTCTTTAAAACGGGTATATGCCTATGGTTGCCTTTTAGCTACCTTTTAGCTAGCGCAGAAGTGGGCTTCCCCTCATTTTTCTTGATTAGGTTGGCTTCTGCTACTGACTCTGAGGGAAAGGTCAACGTGCAGTAGGTAGTTAGCCAGAACGTTAAATCCCAGACTTGAAAGTCTCCCCTACATGCTGCCATCACCACTTCAGTGGCAACCAGAACAATAAATCTGACTGAAGGATTTATCACCTCTACCTTGGGCCTGGCTTAGTACTGCACTTTCCCTTTATTCCCCTGCCCTCTTCACATCAGGAGCAGCCTAGCCCCTTTTATTGTTGGGCGGAAAAACTGTAAGAAGCCTTCGGTTAGTTTTGAAGGCATCTTTTACACTTTTTAGCACCTGTATTTTCCAGACCAGGATGATATTTTACTTCAGGTGGAACAGATTTGCAAGTTGGAGCAGCTGATTACCTTAAAGATGCTTTGCAGATAGTTCTTTAAAGCTCAGTGGCCACAGCAGAATGAGCCTTCCTGAGGAAGTCAACTTTCCAATTGCTTTATAAACAAAGATATTGCCATAGTTTACACTTTGACAATCATTAGTTGTAAAAAGTGTGTCTCAGGGAGGAAAATATTGTCACAGAGTTCAATCCATTTGGCATTCAAATGACAAAAATATCATCAGAGTTCCCTAGTTATCAAGAACATAGGTTTTATAGACTATTAACTGGACTCGCATTGCTAAATCCCTGAGTAGCTCTTGGAAATTTCACCGTAGTGATCCTTGAGGGAACTTGCTTTTGGGAACTTGCTTTTGGGAACTGGCACTTATGGCCAACCCAATGTTGTCATCCATTCCTGCTCATAACAGTTCTCTTCAGTCACTGCATGACTTGAAAGATCTGTTAACCCTTGGCAGGCATGGCTTAAGGACTGTCTGTGCATGGCAAATACCTGATCCATTTTGGTCACTTGATTCCTTTTTGTTTCTCCTGACTGTTCCAGATGAATCAGTATAACTTACACAAGAATGAAACGAGTAGCTTTAGATGACGTAAAAGAGAAAACTAATGGTGTCTGGTAATCAGTCAAGAGGGGTTTACTATGAGGATATGGCAAGGCTCTGTGGTAGATATAGTGTCATTTTATATCTTTAATAATCAACACTATGTTAATGAAACTTCAGATGAACCACGTGTAAAGATGCCCCCCTGAAATTCATCTGAGCTGAAAAGTTGCTTCTTTAGTGGTAGGCGAGTACAGAAAGATACAGTAACACAAGCATCTTTGGGCCTCCCTCCTTTCTTACACTTTTCAAAAGTCAAAGCTTTAATTTCTAGGAAGAAAAGCATGCTAAAGGCAAAGAATGTGGAAGGAGCATGAAACCACAACATTCTGTCATGAAAAAGCTGATATTCAAGAGATACAATATATCAAAAGATAAAGAGTTTGCAGAAGCTGTGCTTTACACTCGTAGTTTGCTTATTGTCAGTTATAAAATGCCATCTATCTCAAATCTAACAGGAAAGTTGATTACCATGAATACAAAGGTGTTCATCCTTTGTTACGGGATGACTTGTTAAGGTGCATGAACCTGTCATTCCAATTAGAAGAAACAGATATATCTCATTTTGTGTACAGAAAATATACATGAGGAGACCAGACGCATAAAGTTGATCTAGAAATAGTGCTGAAGTTCTGTATGTATCTACCCATTGCTTATCTCAGTCTCTGGATGGATTTTTGTGTGAGAACTGATATAAAGCTTTCTCCTTTCTTTTTCAGGTATTCCAAGTTCCCTTCACGATATGTGAGCATTGCATTTAAAGTTATGAAGTTTTCCAAGTGAAGAAATTCAATGAATAGAATAAGAAACATCTGAGTGCATTTTGTCCGGTATCTATAGCCCATTGTCTCTAGGATCTTATGTCTTTGACATAATAGACAATGAACTTCCTTCTACTTTCAGTTACACCCATATAAATCTGGAGTAACACCTTTGGAATCTGAGATGAGTGTCTGCCTCAATCTCCCTCTTTTTAGATGCTGGATTGTGGCCAAGCTTTTTACTTTGAATAACTGCCTCTAATGTTGGGATTCTATTCATAGGACGTGTGTTAGAAAATACAGTACTAAACCTAGGGAAATGCTAGGTAATTAAAGTCTGTGCCACATAAATCTGAACTCTAACCCTTAGGTTTCAGGAAATGTATCTATCTGTGCATCCTGTGCATACAGCTGAAGAACAGACATGCCCACACAGGATCTGCAGCTTGCAGACTATCTGGTATGTGAGGCTGCTTGGAGAATCCCTCTGTTCTTCCCTTTTTATAGGTTCTCTGTTTATCTGGTTTTAAAATGCTTCCTTAGGTAAAATTAAGAAAATGTACCCCAACCCTATTTTCACAAGCATTTAGAACTTTAGATTGCCTTGCAAGCCATTGCAGGTGGTTGCACATTACATTACATTCATTCATTCTGTAAAGAAATGACACTGGCACAGTTTTTCACGCATCAGTCACATTAATTGTAAATCAGGTAAACCAGGTAAATAAACCAGGTAAATAAAGTAACCTTGGTTAAAACAAAGCAAGCCAACCCATTAGAAATAACCATTTGGAGTTTTAATTTCCTGCAAAATTATTTTATATCTTACAATAAATTTACTTAAATTATTACAGAATCTGCTGCTTTGCAACCAATTTTTTTGAGAAACATCTATGTTGTAGAAATCCACTTCTATCTCTAAGTCTAAAAACCATGCCATAGAAAATTGGCTTGATGGAGACCCAACAAAATGATTTAAGTTATTCATGTCAAGGTCAGAAACATCCTTCCAGCTTTGTTTGTGCCTGTGTGTGTGCACGTGTGTGTGTGCAATTCAGTTTTTTTCCATGATCGTTTATTTTTTCATAGGAAAAATTCATACGTCAACAACATTTTCTGTCAACGTAAATTTTGACTAATTTCATATTTTGTTAAGAATACTCCCTGCCTTTACTTGTATGCCAAGTCTTAAATGTCTTTTCTTGTGTTTAAGAGACAAATATATAGTAACTGCATCTCCAGCTACTTAACAACTCATGCGTAATGTGTTTCTCATTTCAACAATTGCCACCACTCAGCTCACGGTTTCATTAATTTTTCAGGTGAAGTTTTGCTGATATGTGGTTAAGGGATTGAAAACGTTGAAATCCACTAAACTGTGCTACAAGCTTCCCTTGGAGTTATTTACTTAGTGCTAGTACAACACCACTCCACACCACTATGTCAAAAACTAGAGAAAGGAATTGCACTTCTGAAGACAAGAGCTCTTAAATCAGCTTTGCACTAGCTCAGACAGTTTTCCCTATAAAAACTTATCACTATTATTAAAAATTACCTGGGTTAAATTCTCTAGCAAGGTTATTTTTGCATGGGGAACTGGAAGCACACTGAGCTTCTGTTTCTAGGAGAAAAGGGTAAAAAGTGAGATAAAACGGGAATGCTATTTTTTAATTAGTAAGAATTAAAAAGAAAATGTAAATAACTTTTTAGGATCCAAATCATGCTAAAGCAAGGTATGACAAAATAGGAAATCGTGTAGATAATCAGTGCTGCCATGAAACATATGGCCGTGCTACCACCAGGGACAGAATGTTGGGTTGGTCAGTTAGCCTGACTTGGTCTAAAAGCACTTGCCTGGAATTAAAATTCACTCTCATTTTTAATAGTACTTTTTAGAACATAACTTAGAAAAAAAAATTGCTTTCTATCAAGTAAAGGACCTCACCAATCCTTCTAGGCAGATTAGAATCACTGGGCCAAGTCTTAACATCCATACTTATTTTAATTCAATCTCGTTGAAGGAACTGAAGAAATAAAAGAGATTTAGCCCCCAAATGTTACCTTAAAACTTAAGCCACCTTATGATCTTAGATTGAATCTCTCTGAAGTAAACTGGAGTATTTCTATTTACTTTGTTATGTCCTACATGAGGCCCAAAGGGCTGTAAAAATTTGAATATATGAGTAGGCCTTTATTTTACAGCATGCATGCACCTGCTATAGAAACCTGAGTTGCTTCCACTTAAGAAGGCAGCAGTTCCCAGAACACTATCAAATAACACAAGACTTGAAAACCAGCCATTCATACTGCACAGACTAGTGCCTGTAGGGGACAGAGAAATGCCTACATGAAATATGCCGGGACCAAGTTTATACATATGGCATGATGGAAGGGCTGAGCATTCTTACACCTTGCAAACAAAAGAAAAGTGAAGGTCTGGCTTTGCCTCCCCAAATGCTTAAACCTTGATAAAAATTCTTGCTGCAATGACTTATAATGGAGTGAATTACGTGCCCTGTGCTCCAATGCTTTTAGTGTCTGTAATGCCTCTGATGGGGGAAAAAGACAGAGCGCTCAGTTCGAAATATTGTTGAGAAGTAATTTAACAAAGAAACCCTGATTAAAATAGTCCCTGAACTATTCAGTATTGGAAGGTTTTTTTTCTTTCTTTCTTTTAATATGAAACAAGGTCTGAATGGCAGATGTTGTGTGTGTGCCTTGGCAATAGGATTAAAATCTTCCAGCAAGTTTGGGGAGGTTTTCATTTTCAGTGTGGGCATAGCTTCCCTTAGGCCTTCCTAACGCTTCCCTAATGAAGTGATCCCTACCCACCTAGAAAGCCCGCCGCAGTGCCACGCGGGGCTCCCGCGTCCTGAGAGAAAGGCAGCACTGGAGCACAGATGGGGCCTGATGGATGCTAAAAGGGAGGCATTACCTGCTGAAGTCGCAGAGCAGCCACAATTATTACAGGGCTCTGGGTTCATTGTCAGTTAGAGTGGCAGTTAAAGCGAGCAGCAGCTGTGACAGATGGCTGAGCTCCAGCCACGTTGTGGTAATGGGATCAGAGCCAACTCAAATCTTTTCTTCCCTCTTAAAAAAAAAAAAAAAAAAGCCCCCCAAATCAACACATAGTTGTCAGTCACAATGTATAAGGGGGAAGTATCATATCTACAAAGGCATCATTTATCTGTTCTCTATTAACCCTTACTTTCAACTTTTTGAAGTCAAGATTTTATTTATTACTTACTTCAAACATGTTTTAGCAGGATGTTCAGCCGAGAAGACAGTTTACATTAAATCTTTATTCTGAGGGAACTTACAAGATTCTTTACCCATAACTGAACCAATTTAACCCAGTTGTTAGCTTTTTAATTGCAGAAATCTTTTGCGCAGAAATGTAAAGGCTTTGGTTCAGGACAAAGCACGTTAAAATAAAACCAAGGCTGAATCTATTGTCTCTGGTGAATCTGAATCCATCTATTACCTCTAGATTATATTTGCTCAGAGTTAAAGACTGGAGTCATAGCACCCATCCCAGTCTCATGTAGACAAGTCCCCAAGAGGGTCTTTAAAGAGCTTTCATTACTTATGTTTCTGGTTTGGTCTGCCAGACAGTTCTTTGTTTTTCTCTAGTTTCAACCACTGCCAGCCTAAACCTGCTCTTGCAGGTTCTCAGGAAACACTTCAAACTCTATCTAGGAACAGTAACTGCCCAAACAACGCAAGTCCACTCAACACAGGTCATGTCTTCACAGCATTCTGCACCAAATTAAACTTCCCGAACAATTTAAGCCTTTGACCATGGTGCACAGCACTGTTAATCTGGTCAGAAGTGTTTTTGAGCCTTGTTGATACCATACCGGCTATAGCAGTGTGAATAGCAAAAGTGTAGTTCTCTGGGGTGTAATATTAATGTTCTATAAGAAGGTGATAGGGAATACACAAACAGGAATGATGGGAACCCATCAGAGGAAGTCCTCCTATTTCATCAGCAGTCAATTTGACAACACAACTGCAGAACAGCGTAGAAATTGAGTGAACTGAGATTGTCTGATGATGAATACAATGTGTTGATTGGTAGTGGGTGTAAATCTAAGAAGGAAACATATAGATTCCTTGTCAGCTAGATCAGTGATTCTTTGGAAAAGAAGAAGCAAGAAGAAAACAAAGAAAGGAGTGGATTACTTTCATACTGACTTTAGACTAGTCTTTCTGTAAGAGCTAGGACAAGAGATCCTAGAGACAAGATCCTAGCAGTCCTCCAGAGATTTACAGTCAAAAGACAAAACATTTTCAACTATCCAGCACAAAAGAAATTCTTTTTCATAGAAGGGGGAAGTTTGGGTAGGCTAAGTGTAAACAAAAGCTAACAGGATCGGGGCATAAGAAATTAGAACAATCTGTAACAAATGAAAGGCTGCAGAACAACTCTTTACAGACTTTCACCAAACAGTAAAAAAGAGAAAGAAGGGGGAAAAATGAAGCAGAAGAAGACCCAGAAGCATTTTTAATTACTATAATTTATATTATAATGGTGTCTTGAGGTCCTTATCTAGAGTTAAAATTTAAGCTTGAGATACAATCTGTTGTGTATCTGGTTGTTTAATGCCCCCAAGGGGGTGGGAGAATTGAAAGAAAACTTAATCTTTGGTTGCTAATAGTGTTTGCAATTGAGTATAGTCTTAGGACAACACAAAGGCAAAATGTTTTTATTGTTACTATTTATTTGAGCTTTGTGATAACTAAAAAAACCCCTAAATTTCTTCAAGCTGTATTCAACACTGGAAATAAGGCTTGATCAACAGTTAGTTGCTTAGTGTTTATGTTGCAAAGGTTTGATTGACTTATTCAACTTTATTCTTATTCATTCAATAAGTAAATTAAACAAGAACAGGTGGCTTCCCTGTTTATATTAAAGATTTTGTTGCTTGTATACAGGGAAAAAATAAACAAAACTTTCCCTTTGGTGCATATGTTGGTTTTTGGAGGATGATAGAACAAGAGAGCATTCTCCGTGAAATATTTTTAGAATTTGGATTGGTCTGTCAAAACCATAATTACAGCTGGTAAGTGAGGTATACAGAGTATATGATGCCTTATACTTTTGTTTTTTTGTTTTATACTTTTGTTTTTCTGTCCTCCTATGGACTATTCTACTCAACTGTGCAAACTATGACCAGCCACTGTTTTCTTTTTCCTCCAAAACTCCAAAAAGTGTTTACACCCCAGGCTGGCAGAAAAGACAGAGAAAAGGAGGTAGAAGAGAACATCCTATTCTGATTTTGCAGATGGAGAACAGATATACAGAGAGAATAAAGAAAGTGTCCATAGTCACACAAGCAATCTGGGAAAAGGAGGAGAAGAAATGTAATTCTTCTTGGTTCCAGTCAAGCATCTTAATCTTATAATCAGCTCTCATATTTTGAAGGGCAAGCAGGTCAAAATAGAGTAGAAGAGATACAAGTCCTTTAAAGGGCAGTGATAGAGTATTTGCATTTTTTTATATGGACCTTGGCCCATGTCTTATCAATAATGCAATTCAAATAAAATGATGTGAACAAAAATAAATTACTGATGAAAATAAATTATTTTAAAATGCAAAGAGACTCCTTCTTTACCTCCAAATAATAACCACTGCTCTGTAGCTTAGTGAAATACTGAAAGACACTTGAATAAATTATTTGAAAAGTATTGTTAAAATTGGAAACACATAATTTGATAAATATTATTTGAACTACTCTGGAAAACATCAGACTTTGGAAACAGTGCTTTTGAATAATTTTAAACATATCAAAGAAGTTCTCCATTCACTAATCATATCACTTCTGCAATTTCTGAAGGAACAGAAGTTGAGATCTATGCAAAGGTTAAAGTCAGATTAAAAATGAAAAGATACTTTCAGCACTTAAGCAGGTGAGTAACTTTGCACATGGGAACCATTCCATTCGGCACTCTTCATGTGTATAGTGGCATAGCATTACACTGGAGTTTAATTCTGCTAATCCTTATTTTGGATTGGGTCACACTGCTAATTTTTGAAAGACTATTCATCCAGTTCAGTGTGTATTTCTGGTTGGGATGCAAAACAGCTCTTTCATTTAAAAATATTCTCAAAAAAAGGAAAAAACTTTGAGAAGCAGCCCCTCTCTCTGACACTGAAGTTACTGTTTCCACTATCAATAGATAACGATAATTCAGTAGTTAAGTGATACAGATGATATGCAAATGAATAACCACAGTCTGCAGCAGGGAAAAAAGATAAGGCAGCTCTTTTACAAGGCCACCTTGTAGCTCTTTATTAACTTGCAGCCTCTGCAATATCTTGTATATTGTTGACATTGCTTAGCTTGGGCTAACAGTAACATGCATACAATACGCCCCTCACACCCTTCACTAACTCAGTCAACCCTATTCATGTGTTACACACCTGTGTATATTTACAGTCCATTTAGATGAAGTGTGAGAAATATTAGCTTTCAAGGTGGACTCAGTAAAGATGTTTTGCCCCCCTTTTTGGACTTTGCAAGTGTTAAAAGAAAAGTTGGAAAGTCACAGGTCCTACATCTTACATATTCTTAGGTTTGATGCTATCAAAATCTTGTATCGGTTTCTCTTCATCAAATAGAGACACAAGTCCATCAACAGAAACCCTGGACAGTATTTGTTTTTTCTCGCAGTTGTATCAGTTGGTCTAGTGAAAGACAAAGCTTTTTCCTCCTGTATCAAAGATGATCATACATATAATATTATCAACAACATGAATGTTCAGCACATATAGAAGGATACTGGTTCTTTAGGGAGATAAGACTTTTAATGGTTTTGTATTACTAAATTGTACCAGGAACCACCCTTTAAGGAAGTGATGGGGGTTATTAATAGCAGTAAGTAATTTAATGATTTATGCCATTTTTTTTACAGTCAATTTGAATGTCTATATCTGGTTATGGCAAATGAAATGCACTACATTTATCTTTGTGCATTAAAATCCTGAGCTATTTGGAGAACTCTTAGTGGATAGAGGGGATCTTACTATTTATAATCTACTGCAGGCTGCAATACGCACAAAACACTCTTATTCCTAAATGCCTGGTCTCTGGCTATAGACGTGTTGGTGTTGGAAGGATTTGTGCATAGATAGTGAAACACAGAGACATTTTGACAATTGACAGTCTTTTTCATTGACACCATGATTAAAATCATGCAAAATTTAGTCCCAGGGTTACACTGAGCTTGAGTTGACCCCAAGTCTATCATTTGACTGCTGCAATTTTAGCTTCTTACATCATTAATAGACTGTTTCTGCTTGACCTGAAAGAGGACAGCCCAATTTCAGTTTATCTGGAAATTCACCTCAACCAGAGCCAAGAGAAAGTTCTCCATTTTTATTTTATTTGCATAACAATTATTCTCTACCACAAACTACTTGCTGTTAGTCAGAGGAAATAACATCATGCTCATTACTAACATGAAGTTAAAAATAGGGAAGATATTTACTTACAAAAATCTTTATGAAGATATCCACATGTAGTACAGATGGTGTTTAGGTGTCAGTGATGGACATCAAATTTCATCTTAAGTTTTGGATCAAATGGTGAATTAAAAATGATTTCGAACAAAAAATGAACAATTGGTAACATCCTTTCATAAGGGTTTGCTGAATTCTCATTTTTGTATACTTTCTCAAATGGTTCAAGGATGCATATCACAGCTACTGAAGATATGCAGAAGCCCTTCATTATGTTTTAAAGGCCTGTCCTCATCTGTTTCCTGACTTAGTCTTGTGCTTGAAGGCTTTTACTGCACCATCAGAGAACACTATGAATGTATTTCCTCTTGAACGAGTGTGGAAAACGAAAAAGGGCTAAAACCTGCATGACCAGCATGAAGAAAAGCTGTAAGGCAGCAAATATCTTCCTAAGGAAGTAGTGAAATTCCTATTTTTTATGACTTTTAAAGCCTTTAAAATTTTAAAATTAGAGTGGATAAAAACTTGGAAAATAGATTTTAGAAGTGAATTCATCACAGGCAGGTATTTTGCTAAATGAACAGATAAATCTTTTAGTTTCTCTGAATTCTATCATAAAGTCATAAAAAGAATTCCCAAATTAGTATAGTGGGGGATTCTATTGGGAAGATGATGGCACAGTATCATTCTATGACTTTATGATTAAGTCTGCCTTAACTTTTACAAAGAAGGTAATTGAACTTAAGATAAGGAACATACATCTGCAGCACTTCAGGCAGCATTAAACCGCTGCTCTGGGGGAAAAAAAAAAAAAAAAAGAGCTGATATAAAGTGAATGATTTTCAGGAAAAAACAGTTTATCTTCATTTTGCCATGAATTAATAAATTGGCTATGGAACTCAGAAAGAAAAAAAAACAGTAAACAAATGCTGTATAATTTCTTCTGAGTTCCTGACTAAAATGAATCCACACCTGTAGATTTCAGAGAGCAGTGGTTTTCCAAACAATCTCAAGGGAGAATCATGTTTCAATCTTTCTTTCTGTAGACCACTTATTTCTGCCAGTGAGATGATGAAAATGAACTCAAAGAACCAATTTGGAAATGATTAATTTTCCCATTGCAAATTTGTAATCTTACCATAAGGTTGCAGAAAGCATAGGAGCCTACAAAATGAAATATTCGCTCGTGCTTAGTTAAGTTTACAGAGTGCTAATAACTTTCCAAAAAGAGTCTGTGTGCCAGTTCTGAACAAATCTGAGGTTACTGGATGTATTATTTTTTAACTATCTATAAGTGAGATATTGTAATGTCTCAGTTACTGGAAGATTTTGAAATATTTGTGTTGCCTTAGGCTAAGTACAAACAAAAAACATGTAATGTGGTCAAAGAATTTGCAGATTAGTATAACACCATCTAACTATGTAAGACTATGCCATCCTCAGATGTTTTCTTTCACAATCACTGGTGTCAGTTCGGTATATCTTTATGAAATAAATAACGAATTTCTAGTTATGCTAGCTTGGAATCTGCCTGATAACTTTTAATATTTTTTAATGAAATGGAACTGTATTTACAGCAGAATTTTAAAGCAGTTTTACTACAATTTTTAACATATTGCTAATTGCTGTAAAGAAAGAAGTAGCTCAGAATTATTTCTAACAGTCATAAATAAATGAAACAGTCACAGTCTGGAAGGTACCACAGGATTTAAGCATCTTTTAAACTCTGTAGGGTTTTGCAGTGTAAATGGCAATTCTGAGTTCTATGTAAATACAGTTGCATAATTAACTGATGCAGTAATTGCAGTGTACAAACTTGAAATCCAGAGGCAGGACTGGTCATCTCATTTTATGTTTATAAAGTGAACATGTACATCTCGGGTAGTCACCCAAGGAGTCTTTTACAGGCAATGGATTTGGGACATAGTTCAACTCATCAGGTATAGGTGTCTGCTTTGGGATAAGACATACTGTGTCCTGTGCTCCATTGACTATATGAACTCAATCTCCAGTTACCACATGGGCAGCCTCAGGTGACTAACTCACATATTGATGGCTATATTGCAAGCAAAAACATTTAGTGATATGAGCCTCACTATTATTATCCATACTCATACTCCCATTTAAGTCATTGGTAAAATTACCATTAACTAAACCATTTTGAGAAGAGAAATAGGGCAAACATGAGTACTTTGTTAATAAATTGATTGTTATTTTTGACTGTGTGTGGAGGATATTCACCCTTAGTATTAGAAACAGAAATCCACTGAAAAATTCCTGTCTTACTGCTCGAGCACATCTACTTTCATATAGGAATTCCCAATTGCATTGATTTCCTGGCCTCATCATTGCTTAGCCAAGCATTACTTCAGGTTGCAATTGGAACTCCATGTTTCTTGAACTTTAGCTAAGCACCTTATCTCTGATTTTAAATGACTTCAGATCATGCAAGCTCATTGTTCTCTTGCCAGCTGGGATCATAAATTCTAATTTATTCCAAAGTTAAATGCATCCATTAGTCTCACAGTTAAGCAAAACAAAGAAGGGAAGAGAAAATCACTGAAAATCATGTTGTTAAACTGGCAGGAAATCCAAACAGCATGTGATATGGTGAAATGAAAGAAAATAGTGATATGATCCACTATGGGCTTGCTCCAGCAAGATTGAATTTAACAGGAGTTATTGACATCTGCAGGAAGATCAGGCCTGCTAAAGCAACCTGTTTGATAACATTTAGAGAAACGGTTCAAAGAACACCTGCCTATATTTTAAGAATGCCCTTGATAACAATTCAAGAAAAATTCATGTGTAACAATTTAAGATACCTTATTCCTTTCCCCCTAAGCAATTCTGAAGTATTAGACTAAGAAAAGCCCTATCAGGTCAGAGCAAATGTCCTCAAATCCTGTCTCAGAGAGGGGCCAAAGGCAATGGAAGAGATTAAAAACAGAGCAAACCTGTAGCAATGTTTCTGCTGTGACTTGGGGAGCAGGGATCACCTGAGCTGAGTGTTGTTGTTGCATTTAATGATTTTGGATAGCTTCTACTTCCATTAATTTATGCAGGTATTTTTTGATCCCTTTTAGACTTTTAGCAGCCACAATATCCTGCAGGAAGGAAACCTACACAATATGTGAAGAACAACCTTGTTTGTTTGTTTGTTTGTTTGTTTGTTTTGCATATACAACCTGCAAGTTTTATGTGATGCTTCCTAGTTTTTTATTGAGAAAACCTGGAATCAACTATTCTTATGATTTCATAGTTCTTTTTTCATACCCTCCCTTTAGCTAGCTCTTTCATTTCCTCGAAGGTCTTAATCCACTTAGTCTTTCCTTATACAGAAGTGAGTATATATTTTCACTTTTTTTGCCCCTTTCTGAATGTTTTCCAGTTCTATTATATATTTTTTGAGTCAAAGGAAACAGTGCTTCAGAAAGTACTTAAAGCTGTAACCATACTATAGACTTATTCTCTGCTATCTCTTTCCTAATAATTTCTAATATTGGGTTAGTTTTTTCTGACCATTGCTGAGCACTGAGCTGATGTTTTCATAAAATGATTATAAAGTATACAAGCATATACATATTATGCAAATACACACCCCAAGATATGTTCATGATACAATGCCTATTTTTGATGCCCTAGAGGCATTTCGCAAACATGCATTTTAATCCTGGTTTTCCTCCTTAGCCAAAGAAGAAAACTAGATACTTCTATAAAGTAATCCGAAGTAGAGACCAAACATCACCTCTTTCTCTCTGCTGACTGCAGGAAGAGTCCAGAAAGATTAGAAGCCTAATTCAGCTGATATCTAAAACTTCATAATATGAAAACCTCCATAATTCCCGGTGTGCTGATGGATGAGGATCCTTTGTTTGTTTGCTCAAAAGGCACTTCCATACAGAAGTGCCTCACA
Organism: Apteryx rowi; assembly: GCF_003343035.1. NCBI lineage: Eukaryota > Metazoa > Chordata > Aves > Apterygiformes > Apterygidae > Apteryx > Apteryx rowi. Next base: position 494,258 of record NW_020448930.1, on the reverse strand, counting down.
CATAGCTCTTCTTCAGATTTATGATTAAAGTTATATCAGTCCAAGGGAAACAATAAGCCCAAAGTCTTCAGTGAGTCTCTGTGTAGCTTACCCACAATCATACATTTACAGGGTTCAACCCTCTCTCTCCACCTCACTTGAAGGAATTCTGATTTACTTCCATTCCTGTTAATATTTAAAACACTTTCTCTGTGCTTCTCTGAGAAAGCTAATATAATTACCTTTCACTTGTTGACTGGCCTTATCCATGCTTTTCTGTACCAGCTATTGTTCTTAATCTTTGAGTATTCCTATTTAAATCAATGAAGGTAAAGGTGGCAGAATCTGTATGTAAATGAAAGCTGTCCTTGCATATTAAATGTGCTGTCATGTTGGCTCCTTAAACTTATTCTAATTTCACAAAGAAATTATGAGTGCATTTTAGTGGAAAATCCCCTGCAGGAGCCAGTTTTGTCTCTTAATTAAAGTATTCTTTACAAAAATAAGCAGTCCTCTTGGTATTATGTATCACCTGTACAAGGACATGGTATAATACATCACTCCTATTAAGTTTCAACTTAGTATCGATACTTAGGCACCCCTGATTAGTACTTCAAAGATGTGTCAGGGTGCATTTGAACTCAGTTCATTTTGTTGCACTTTGAAGTACTTTCAACAGCAGTGATAACAAGGACTGAAAATGAGCCGCCTGGAATCCACACAGAGATCATATTTCCTTGCTAGGGATCAGTTTTTGAATGATATAAAATGTATAAAGATTTGCTCCTGGCTGAAAGATTTTTATTATTTATCTATTGGTAGATGAAATGACTTTTGCTCCATAAACTATAGTTTATGCCTGAATGCCATTTTTGGATGAGAAGCCACCACCTCTCAGAAGTCAAGAAAACAGCTAGCAAAATGTTATAATTTTACAACAGTGTCATCAAAAGGCACATGCTTGTAGAAGTCAGCTCAGGTAGGAAGAACCAGCCATAGCAAAGGTGGAGTGCCACAGTTTGGCAACGGATTGTGAAACCCCCTGAAATAACTCTCAGATAAGTTGGGTTCATCAGTGCGTGTAAGATTGGGACTACGCAGCTTGCAATAAAACAGATTGTCCCATTCCCAAGGGCAGCGAGAAACTGCTCTGGTCTTATCCAAAACCAGATCCACAGATCCTGTGACACAATAAACAATTAGAAGAGAATTATATAGGCAAGAAATGATTTAACATTCTCAGTATATTCTGTGACTGTTGTTATCCTTCAGTTCACTTTCATTTTGGAAAAGGGCAGAACCCCGGCTGAGCCTGCTTTTTCTATTTTGCACATGTAGTTCCTCTTTCCAGTCACAAATGCTCCTCTAAGATGACAATTCTGCTTCATCCTTCAAGGGATTGCATAAGGGGCTTGGGCAAAGCTCCCTCTTTTCTCCTCTAAGTCAGGAAAAAGGTTGTTGTCTTTGCTAAAATTTCACTTCAAAACAATAAGCAGGGTTTTAGGTGGTTTTTGTTCCTACAGACAAGTAACAGAGTGAAAGAGCAGTGACTGCAGGGGATGGCATAAATCTTGGAGCAAAGAATGACTTGAGGCTGTGCACTCACTTCCTGTCTTCTCATTTTTTTAGCCCTTAGCCTCAGTTCTCACGAGCCCCAGTGTCGTTGTCCTACTTGTATGCTTGACAGCAATGTTCTTATTAAAAAGAGAGAAAAATTGTTAAACTCTTTGAAGAAAATTGACAATGCCTTAGACTGAGCCTACTTCTTACCCTTCCTTATTGTCTCTGAAAGAAAAATAGGGGTATGAATCAATCCAGTTCTTCCCAGAATACCCACAAGGGGAGGTCACTCAGCCTGGTTTAAAACCCTGGTTTAACATTAGCAAAGTTAAATTACTGGCCACATGCTTATTCCAGGCAGGAAGAGAAACATCAGAGAAGGAAGTTTAGGTGTCTAGGTCACTAGCATAATACAGGGATGGGAAGATCACCGCAGCTGTAGTTATCTGTATTGTGTGACTGGGTGATGATCTTCAAGTTTTAGGAACGTTTTGGATGAATAAGTGAAAATCTGGCTGTTTATGCAGCTTAAACAAATTTTGGAATATACTCAAGAAAGGGTTTTGCTAGCTATGCTTGCTTGATGATACAGCTCAGTGTGCTGTATTAAAAAGAGATAGACACACATTTTATAAACTATCCATTTATTTCACATTACGGCAAAGTTCTATTTGTACAGATTTTTTTTGGTGGAATAGCAATGGTTAGGTTTCATGGAGAAAGCAGGTGAAAAGGCTTGCTACACAAGTGTACTATATCAAGCACAGCAAAAACCTGCCTCAGCTGGAGCTCCTTAGGACCACTGTCAAATAAATAATACCAGCAAGAGGGATTTCATTTATAAGAAAAGAATTTTTTTGTGTGTGTTTTGTGGCCCCTAGAGCCTTAACAATGGACAAATTCATCAATAGGATGAGGAGTATTCAGTTGCTTTTTATCCAAATGAGTTAGTTCATATCAAATTTCAGTGTTGCTGCTCAAACCATAAGGAGATTGTATTATCTTTATAATTAATAACTGCTTCAGTGATTTCATTGTTTGGGAGACTAATCTTACTTTGGAGTATTTTGATTAAAATCCCAGATCTACCCTGGAATCTTTACGTTTGTTCTAAATAGTGACAGTATTATTGAAAATACATGGATACTATTAGAGTGCAACACAAATTAAAGTTTCTTTAAGTCATTGTCCCATGAGATTAACTATGGTTGACTTTTCTCTGAGAAGTTTTTGGAGAAGAATAAAATCATGTCTACCAAAAGACATTTTCATTCCTAAGATATCTTTCCTGGTTTTCATTTTATTAGGATGAATTAGCTTTGAAGTTCTTCAGCTTCCTACCAGGACACACTTTCACCAGTTGAATGTAAGTGCTTATTTAATTTTTCCACCCAGTCTACTCTTTCTGAAGATAATGGTAATATAAGCTCAGTTCCAGGCTTGGCTTCTTGGTTTGTTTTACAAAAAAAGTTGGAACACCCATTAACAGCACAGACAAAAAAGTTCAAGGCTGTAGAGTACATGGCCTTAATAGAAAGTCAGTCCTGATTATCTTGTCAGTGAATTGAATTAGAAACATTTTCTGCTTGCTGTTTTAGGTGCACCTGTCTGTAGGCATAAGATCAGATACTGTAAACTTGCAGAGTGGATTTGACAATAATTAGATATCTGCTCTTCAAGAAATACTTTTATAAGCAGACATGAGGAGTTCTGACTGCTGCCAGTTGAAGTCATGCATCTCCTCTAAGCTACTGAGGCATGTTTTGAACTAAGACATTGGTTGTCTTAGCACAGTGTTGTCTTAGACAACATAATAGTCTAAAGGTGCAGGACCTTTCCCTAAATCTCTGTATTAGGATCCAAAATATATTTATGAATATGTGAGCAGAAAGTCCATTCAAGATTTCCACAATCCATGACATCTTTAATAAATTCCTTAGCTTTTCCTCCTTTTTATCACCATTCTGGTTTTTAATATGTTTGAAACCAAACCATGCCTAGGAAGTCTAAGAAGCAATTGTTCTAAGAATATACTTTCATCTGAATTCAGGCATATGAAATTAAGAACTCTCGAATTTACCAGATGAATACTCTACCTTATCAATATCATGCCTCCAGCCATGGCCAGTAAAGATAATTCACAAGAAGAGAAAAAAAGTCTTGAAAACTAAAATGAAACTTTCAGTTTGGCTGTGAATAAAAGGCAGTAACTATTCTTGATTCTGGGTCTTTTTCTTGTTGCATTTTGCTTGGGGCAAGATTTAGCCTTGAAAAAACAGCTTTTTTAATTCATTGTCTCAATGTATTAATTTCACTTCATTCAGAATGGGAGGATATAATGAAAAATTTCTGGTTCTCGCTTCTGCGGAGGTCAGGAGTTCACTTAGGCTCCAACAGACCAGTCATTTTTAAGGTTCACAGGGGCCAGCTGCAAACACACGAGTCCTACAGGTAACATTACCTCTTGCTGCCCCAGCCAAAATGACTCACTGACAGCAGCAGGGGGTGGGGTGGGATGGGATGGGGAAGAGCCTTTGGCACCAGTACGTAAAGGGGCTGGAAACTGCCTCTGTAGCAAGAGGCTGTAGCTGTTCTGCTTCGCAGCCTATGTTCTTTCACTATCCTTCTTGCTATTTTAATATTGCCTTTACTTCCTCATGCGTAGCTCTCCTTTTGTAACTACCCCTTCTTCCCACTTTCATGTCTAGGTGCTACCAAAGAGCTTTAGGAAGGTGAGAAATAAGGAATAGGTAAAGTATGGAGTATTCTTCACACAAAATGAAACAATTACACCTGGAAATGGACCACATATCAGAACTATGGGAAGCTAGAAATAACTTTTGTTAAAGATCCACTTGTGGTGTTAAATGATTTCTATTGTACTAAATTGTATTGCATCTTGCCTGCCTTTTTTATTGCAACTGTATTCTGAACAACATTTGCTAATTCTATTCCCAGTGATTCTGAGATATCTTTTGTCTATGGCTATAGCTAATTTAGAGCTATAAATGTGCATAAATTGTTCAAATCTCTTTTTACCAAAATACCACTTTACCCTTACCTATGAAACACCTTCAAAGTAATACTGTCCAATTGTTCATGTCAGCTAGATCCTTCTGCAGCTTTTAGTCTCTCTTGGTTAATATTTTTTTCACAATTCAGAACAAATTAGACTCCACAAACTACTGAAAAGAAATTCTACTAAGTTGAAAAATCATTCATTGATGGTCTGGTACCTGAATACTGGCATAAAATCAGATTAATTTCCATTAATACACTGGAAAACATTTATAGTAGTCCAGTCCATATGCAATTTGTGCAATGGAGATCAGATTCTGGGCAAACATATATAAAATATGTAAGGCCTACCATTACCTGGTATTTATGTCACCAGATACCACAGACATATCTTGATCACATTTCTTGTACTGATTGAGGAGGAATATATTATCTGGCTGTATAACCATCATCTGCCTTCTTGCATACTGATATCTTATTCATGAGGTTCAGATCATATACGGAGAAACAGGACAACTGGTCTTCATGTTTGTGTGAATGAGTAGCTTCCATTAGATTTAATAATAGGTACACTTAACAAAGAGAGAGTATTGCCTGCAAGACAGATCTAAATCCTTAACAGCATTAAAATTCACTGAGTAGGAATGGTGTGCAGATTCAGACCCCAAACACTAGTCATTATTGCATTCTATATGTCTGATAAAATGTAAGCCTTGCTCCCATTTCCACCCTTTCTACTGAAGTCATCCCAGTTTGCTTTGGTGTTAATTTATGGAGAATCAGACCTCTGGTCACTGTTTTATGTACTTTCATTTGGTGCCACATACCTCTTAATTTCAGTCTTTTTATTCTAGGACATGTACAGCTTTGTGCATAAATATCTGTTTGTACTATTCTGTTCTCCATGCACATTTAAAACTCCATAAAATATACTCCATTTGCAAAAAAAAAAAAAAAAGGAAAAGAAACTCTGTTATGTTTGTACTTTTAATTTAACATTGGTTGGGATAATGGCCAATATAATATAGGCACTTTTATGTGCACTGGAAAGCCCAATTAGGACTTGTTCTTAGTTTGATTATCAGTCAGAAACATGCATATGGAAATATTCATTAGAGACCTACTGAGAGCTGTGATAAAGCAGCAGACAGCTGAATTATAGAGTCTGTCAGTGTCCCCACTACAATTTTACATTTTCTTGATAAAGGACAAGTAACGAAATATCTAAGATGTAATTTGGTGTCCACTGGAACTGTACTTCATTATGGCAGATATTGTTCTGACTCTGTTCAGGAGGTTGGTGAATGTTTCATGACATGATATTGTGCACAAATGATAAATCACCAGGCTAAATGTTGCACCAGCATTCCATGCACATAAAGGCAACATAAGCATTAGCTGGCGGTTGCCTCTCAGTCACAGCCTAAAGCCAGTAATTTGGAGACTGGAAATATAAGATAGATTCTAAAAGCTTGGATTGAAAATGGTGATAATTTTTAAGAATGATGATTCCATCTCACTCATTCAAATTAAACAATGGTTCTATTCAGAGGCCAGGCAGAAAGGAAATAAAAATAATTCCTTGTTGGTTTTATGAGTAGAATTTGTGTAAACTATTTCAGTTAACATTAGATAGTTGTTGTTTTAGCTTACGGACCCTCTGCTCTGGGCCTTAACTTTTAGTAACCATGCCCACTGGCAGTACCACACAATTTGAAAGGGTAATAGGCTTACAATAGAATTGAGAAGGACAGATGCATAGAACTGTGATATCAGTCAGCTAACTAGATCAAAGTCTCTTATACAGTTTATTTAAAAAGCAGTTGGGAAATCTGGTTCCAGTAATGACTTCAATGTGTTTTCCTTTCAAACAGAAAAAATATCACATTTGTAAATGAAAAAATGACATTTGATCCCATTATCGAATGTGGTATTTTAGTAAAAAAGTTGTTCAAGACCTATCATCTTCCATCTAAAATTAAATTATTTAAATAAATATTAAAAAAAGTGGTAAGGATGGATAATAAAGGTCCATCTGATATTCTCAACACATTTGATCAGAATCTTCAGCAGTGTACTGGCTGTAGCAGTCCACCTAAAATTGAGCAAAAATCGTGGTAGTGTTTATTCTTTACGTTGTGACTGAATTTTATTTAGACTAGGATTCCTCAGCAGGCTTTATTATACAGCATGTATTGTATCAGCAACCCTAAAATAAATACATGTTAAATCATGTTACTAAACAAAACTGTTGAAAGATCAAATTCCTTAGGCCATTCTGGCTGTGTGTGTGTATTCAACAATTTTACAGTATTGTCTGATGCAGGATTAAAACTAGCTCACCATATGAAAATAAAACTGAGACACATGCATAAATGAAGCACTTTAAAACATGCACAGTCTTAAAACAGAATTGCAGAGCAGATACTAAAATATAAGTATTCCCTTTTCAATATCGTCATCATTTTCTATTTGAGAAGCATATTCATAGTTCTGGCATAGTTGTCTGAGATGCCTGACTGGCCCACCTTACTTCAGTGGTTGAAAGCCTCACACACTTTGAAAGCATTTTCCCTTAGAATGTTTCCCTGTCATATAAGATAATATTGTTTTCCTTAAGTTAACAGACAAAGAACAGATGCACAGAAACTGTGTGGAGGTGTACATTAGCAGGTATAGGCAGATCTGAGCTCAATCTTCCCATGCTAATATTGGAGTTGGAAATATGGTGGAAAAAGGCACTGGTGTAAGTGGTTGCATCTAAATTTTGGGTCCAGACACAGTTCTAGCCACATGCTGCACCAGGGCTAAGCTATTCTGCTGAACGCTTTGGGGCTCAGTTTCATAGCTGAGGATGTTTCTGAAGGGGTAGATCAGACCTTTCCCTTTTACTTCTGTGTTCCTGACAACTCCCTTTTGCCTGGACTGAAGTTAGTTCAGCTGAGTGGGAAAAAAGACAAATGACCAAGCTGAAAATTAACACAGCAAAGAAAAATCGTCAGTTTTCCATCAGATCAAATCCCTTCCTCAGCTCACTGTGCAGCCCCATGTATCCTAACATTGGCAGAAAGCAGGTAATGAGGACCTGCACCCATGGCAAGGTGGGGAAGGCTGGGCTATCTCTTTTGGCAGCACCATGGTCATGTGAGCATAAAGAGACAAGGAAGCCCTCCCCAAATATAGTCACATGGATTAGTACTGGGCTAATATCTAGCAACTTGCCCAAAGGTAGAGCAGATGACTGTTGGGGCCAGGAGTTCAAACCTTGTCTTCCACGTATTCAGCTTCCCTGCTGAGCTCAGTGATCTGCAATGCCCCTTGTGCACGTATGCGTATTGGGAGGTATCATGACGGAGTCTCCATATGGAACTGGAAGTTAATAAGGTTTCACTTAAGCGAAGCACTTTCAACATGCATTTAAAATTAAATGTGACCAAAATGCTTTGCTGAAGAAGGAGGGTCTTATGTCTGTGCCCAACAGCTCTGCTGAAACAAGATATTCAACCTTATTTCAAAGTCATATGAAGTAGTAAAGTGAGAAAAAGACCCACTGCTTTCTCTGAGTCTTTAAAACATCTCAGTCTCCCAGTGCCCTGGCCTATTTTTAGGTATCATATATTTAGAGCTCAGAAAACAACATATTGCCAATAAGATATGAAATGAAACCTCTTTTTTGTTTGTAAATTGTGAATCTACCCAAATTTTTGTGACTATATTTAATCCTTGTAAGTATTCCTGTATTGCACAAAAGAATCATTCTCAGGATACACATTTAAACATAAGCCTGCATGGATAGGGCTTGAATGGGACTGCCATTATGGTTAGATATGTACTGTCTCTCTACACAGAACCATTTTACCATCCCAAATTGGAGGGGGGGGGTCTCACTCAAATTGGGGTCTGATGATTGGAACCCCATGGCATCTGAAAAGATATTTGCAAACACTGTTGCTTACATACTCAGATAGTTCTAGTTTCTAATATTTTAATGTTATTCAATTCCTACTGCGGTTTTATTTTCATTTTAAGGAACCATGTACTTTTATGGAACCATAAAGACACATATACATGTATATTAATACTGTATCATATATTTTTTCCAGCTGAATTTCATTCTGAAAAAAACAACAAAGCTACAGCTGAATACCACATGAAAAATATTTAGCCTTGCAAGCACTATTTATATATCAAAAATCTTTATTAAAATCATGGGAGCACACTGCTGAGTAAAAACATCTGTCATTTCCCCTCCATCTTCTTTTTTTTCCCTTTAAACAGTAACACCCACATTTCAAATGGCTGAAGAGTTTATTTAAGTTATTCTGAGCATATGGAAAGTCCCAGCATCATCTACATGTGAAGACAGATAGCATGGTAACTCTGAGAAGAAAACTCCCAAAACACTGAACATGAAGGGAAAAAACTGAAAGAAAGCAAAATCATTATATGCCAGCAATGTATTGGATATGGTAAGTTTGGTGATACGTGCTCAGTGTAGCTCTAGGAACTGACCTTTTCCCCTCTGTCATTACTAAAGATTGAGTGGGTGAGCCATCTTTCTCAAAAGATATATTTATGCTTTGCTGACAAAGTTGCTTTTCATGTTTAAAAATAAAAATGTTCCTTATAATAGAAATATAATTATTCTTACTGTGGAGGATCCAATCTCAGTATGTGGAATACTGGAGAAAAAAGGATGGCCCCTGCCCTGAATAGTTTACAATCTACTCCATAAATCTGTCATCCAGCATAAATTTAAAAAAACTGACCAAACTTTTTATTCTTGTTTGAGCCTGTTTTTACTTATGTTGCTTATATATTGATACTAACCCTCCAATCTCAGTGGTGTTACTCTGATTTATAGCAATGCACCTGTAAAGGAACATCATCAGGTCAAATGACTACTTGAATGAGACAGATTACTCAGATGAGTAAGAGCTGAACTCCAGTATGATGAGCATGGAGAAGCCAATCCGAGTCTCCTCCAAGTCAGGAGCCAACAAGTCAGGAGGAATTATGCGATAGCGCAGCATTAATAAGGACTGTAGACTGGGCTTTGCCTGGTCTCCAGACAGTCTCTTAGCTGATGGACAGGTTAGGTCACCAAGCTTCTGGTACTCTGTAGTCATTTCTCATGATTTTTAAGGGGAAATCTTCTTATCTTCAGCAGCTGCATAATTCTTGATCAGACATTACATGACACTTCTTTTTCCAGAACAGAGCTAATGACTCTGTCCTGGCCTCCTGCCATGTACACATTTATATGCTGCTTCAGCTTTTGCTTGTCTGAAGAATGAGAAAGAGAAAGATACTGTGCATATAACATACAGTAGATTTCCCACAGGGAAATGTTTTGTGTTAATGTGCTACTAGGCCAATTTTACACTGGAAAAAAAGTCTTCTCAACATCTTTTTCTCAACTCTGTAGTAAAGTGAAAGTTCTTAGGTTTCTCCTTTTTTCTTATTTTATAAATCTGTTCTGTACACATTTTCTCTTCTGCATTTTTCCCTTCTTGAATGTTAATTGCATGACTAACTCCACATTTCTTGAAGTTGCAGAGGTCTCCACAGGAGCTGAAATCAAATCTAAGACACTCACAGAGGGCTAGGTTGTCCACTGGAGTAACTTGGTCAGTTCCATTAAGGAAACAGTCTAACTTTTGTAGTTCTATGTTTTTAAGTTACAGGAAACCCACCAGGTCTATATGAGAACCTAACTGTCAGGTTTAAGGTCAATAACAGGAAGAATAATTTTAATCTAGGGACTTCTTCAGATCTCACAAATGTGAGGCAACATATAGATGAAACTGAATTTATACTGAATTGAGTTATAGCAATGATTCAGTTACAGAAAACATTGTTTTTCTTCATTTTGTTCATTTGTCTTTGGTTTTTAAGTTTATTTCATAGCATTCCAGAGACAGTGAAAAAACTGTAGAAGATTTTGACAAATGCTGGCCAGTTCCATAAGTGTGCCAGATAACAAGGCATTTTCATATGGTTAGAGACTACTGTGAAATTTTTCAAGCTCAGTTCATGAAGTTTGTGGTTTAAGTCCCCACAAGTCATCTTCTTTTCCCCCCACAGCTGTTATATTATGGCATCCTCTATTTGGAAAAGAAGAGACACAGCTGGGTCTTTCTTCAGTGCTGTCATTGACCCTTGCCCTGCCCATTAATTGTCCATCACTGGTGATATCTGCTCCCCTACCTCCTCATCAAGCACTTCCATATCCAGATGTGCCTAGTCAGTTCTCAGAGGTCCAGGACTGACATGGCAAAGTGTTTGTACACCATGCAGACTGCATGCGTTGTCCATCCACTTAAACCAATTCTTCTGCTACAGTAGTTGGCATCTGTGATGCACTGAATCTGCAAAAGGAAAGGAGGTAGGGGGTGGGAGTGATTATTTTTCTTTGAAAGACTTTGACAGGGGATACGCTGTCTATTTCAGAAGGAAAACCAAAGCGCTAATAGAAGAAAGCCTCAACAGAGAAGGAGATGCAGAGACATTTGGACTTTCAAGCAGAGCAAGCTGCTCTTGAGAAGAGACTTATATCACCATAGAGGAAATAAATCACAGACTGAAACAAACACTTTTGAGACATCCAGATTTTGCTCCAAATAGGTAAATGATAAAAGGCTGCATCATGTATATTAAAAAATGCCAGAGGATCTTTCCAGCACTACAACTCCATAGTCTGAACTGTTACATTTTTAGAACAGCTCTGGCACAGTCTTGACACAGGATAGATAAATAACATTTTCAGAAACAATGCTTGGGCACAATCCAGGAGTCAGTGTTGTCCAGGGGTCTTCCCAGTATGAGATGTGAGTATTGACCATCTTACTCTGAAGGTCAAGAAAGTTTAGTAGTCTGAACATAAGAAATACCATGGCAGCTGGCCTCAGTGCCAGAGAGCACATTTAATTTATTAATACAGATGTGACCAATGTCCAAAGTTGAATGCTCCTGGAATTGCCAGTAGTCCCCCTAAAGACAAAGAAAATTTCTTTAAACTGAAGTGTTTCTTCTGATCTCCTGGAAGGGATGGAGCAGCACATGTCTGGGTATGTCTGAATGCAGATTTTCACTGATAAAACAGGATCTAAAACTGGTGCACAAGCTTGTTTGGATCCTTTGTCAATGCCTGTGAAGAACCTTAGATGGTAAGTCAGACATACATAGTTAAGGGCTGCCACTTGGTATAGACATCAGCACACAAGGATAAGCCTGCATTCAAATCATATTGCAAACTAAATGGCCAGCTATCCATTCATAGCTTGGTCAGACTTTGACGTAACTCTATAACTTTAACATAACAAGACTCAAACTTGCATAGCAAGGGACATCCTGATACCATATCCTGTTTAAACACATTAAAGCAGGCACACTTTGTTTTACCTTATATCAAATAGGGGTGGATTTAAGAAAAAGTAGGAGAACTGATACCTAATCCAAAATAAAAGTCTCCAAAATCTGTGTAGCTGCTGCTCCTTCAGCAGCTAGATTTTACTGTTTTCCATTTGCCATGTAACTGTCACAATCCACATTGCTCTCTGCAGGTGACAGTGCCTTGCTCCTGGGTGGTGGGAGTGCAGAGGTAGGAATCCAGGGCGCTGCCCAGCGAGACAGCTCTGCAGCACAGGTGGCCCCAGGGGAACGGGAATGGGAGGCATCAGGGAGGATGCGAGTAGCATGGGGTGCAGAAGCAGGAGGCTGGGGACACACAAACTGCAGGGACAGGGGGACACACAAAAGAGAGAGCCTTAAAAGCAGAAGGAGGAAGAATCAGATGAGGAAGCAGAAAGGGTGGAAGCTGCCATTATGGTAACAGGTAAAAGTTAGAGGGTAAGAAATATTTAAAAGTACTTCTCTGTCATGATCCCCTAAAGAAGCAAAGGGTGGCAGGAGGCTGATGACTGCTTTTGCACCTATAGCAGACCTCTGTGGCTCCACGAGCCATTAAGAATGCTGTATATTTTATCATGATGGCAAATCCCAATTAGATTTCTCCTTAGTGGGAAATCCTAAGAAAAGCTCACAGACTGTTCCTCTGTCCTACTCCTAAGCACCTTCGCAGCCCTTCAGCCATCTCTTGTTTTCCAAAGGAAAGGAATAATTTCCTCTAGATTCAGGATAAACAGACTTATCACTTTGTTACTGCTGTGATAACAAAAATGGGAAAAGGACTTAAAGGAGCAAATGAATGAATCTTAAAATTCAAAGATGTGACCTGATCCTAGGTGGCAAAACAACCTGAAAGGACTAAAAATCCAAATTACATGGCAAAAGGAAGGTTGTCTTTGAAAAGCTGGCCCAACTTCAATATGATTATTCAATTATATAGTCCTACTTTGATACTACTTTTTTTTTCACCTTTAGGGAAAGGAGAACAGGAAAATGTGCCTTTGCAAGGGACAAATAGAAGAAGATGAGAAGAGAAAGGATGATGAAGAATAAGCTAAGCAATAAAGCTGGTGAGGTTTGCAAACCTGGAAGCTCAACTAGAGTATTTTTCAAAGTATTTTAAATTAATCTTATTTCTAACTCCCTCTTCCAACAAACAAACAAACAAAAAATAAGAGTCCATGGAAATGAACTTCTATATTCTATTAAATAGTATCTCTTCTTAAGTCCACAAATTATTCTTTAAATATCAAGGTTTAATTTTATGGAAAGGACATTTCCCAAAGACTGCATATTTATCTATCAATGCAGTACATTTCTGTGATCAGATATCAGTTAATCTCACTTTGTTTCTTGCTCCATTCTTTGTTCATATTAGGGTTTATTCTTAAGCATTTTTAAATTTATTCTTTTGCTAAAAAGAATTAGGAAATAACTCATCGCTTCCCAACTTAAATGGCCAATTTCACAGCTTTATGTAAGGGTGGAGCAGTATATATCTTTCTTAGTGAAGATGGGGAATCATGGGACTCGGCAACAGACCTTAGGGAGCTGGACAAATTGGCAGTATACAAAACAGTCACTCTGAAAACAATCATGTTTCTAAACCATCAATTCTCATTCATATGTAATGTCATGATCCTACTCCTACTGACATAATTGGCAAAGCCTTTCCTTATTCCATCGGGACTAAGATTGGTCTTTTGGGCTTCCATTCTGCAAACTCACATGCACATGCTGAACAGGCCTATTCACACGATTAAGTTAAGCATGCAAATAAGTCTTTTCACTTGCAGTTTGGACATTACTAATGTTTGGAAGAACTGAAAAGTTACTTTTCTTCCTGAAACCTTTGGTGTAATAAATCCACTGTTTCCATTGATTATAAATGAAAGATTTTGCTTCATGAGCAGAAAGTACCCCAAGTTCTTTGTCTGTGTGTTTTTAAATCCTAAATATTAGAAAAAGTAGTTACAAAGAGTCTTTGTCCCTATGCAAGTTAGCTGCAGTAAGAATTTCATTGAGTTGTTTACTGGCCATGGCCCTTTTCCTTCTAGATGAGTCTGGAAAATCCAGACAACCCTCAAGGAAATGTATAAATCAAGAAAAATATATTTGAACAGAACAATGAAAAAATATGTTCTACCAAGATGACATTGTTCAAAATTATTTGGTCAAAATTAATATCCTTTCAGGAACACGCTACTTTTTTCAGGCATCATGCAACATAAAAAAGGAAAAAAAAAAAAAAGAAAGAAGAACCATGAAAGAACTTCCTTGCTTTTATATCTCATGCTACTTGCTCCTTTCTTATATCCCTGCTCACAGACCACTTCTTTTCTAAAAATGACTCACATCCCGTTTCCTCACTTTGAAACCTAGTGAACTGTACATATTACATTTCTTGAATTACATGTGCACTCTGCCCACTAATCCCACTAAAATAGGAGGATTTATACTAGCATTCCAAACTTCTAACCAATTTCAATATCTGTATTTTATCTAAATAAACAGGGTTGTCAGGGAAATACCTTTTTTTCCCTTTGCTTTCCAGGAAATATGGAATTCCTTTCTTTAGGTTGGCAAATATTGGAACGGCAAAGTACTGGGATTTAATAAGGCATTACTTCTGGAGGAAAGGTGGAGAGTCAGGATAGATATTATGCTCTCCATGAGAGCTGGTGTTGCTCTACCAGGTATGAGGTTGACTTGGTTACTGAGGGACTGAACTTGCCACTGCTGATCTGGAGCCTGGCAGGGTGCAACACAAGGCGGAGAGTGGGATGTCGCAAAACTAAACTCTCCATACCCACTGGAGAAGGTCCAGGGAGACACCATGGGCTTAAATGTGTTCCAGTGTTGGTAAACTCAGCTGTGGGACATGAATTCTGGATTCCCCTCTCTGAGCAAAGATTTGTTAATACATTGTCTGTAGGTTTAATGCACATGGCATAAACAGGCCTTGGAGCAGGGGCTAAAGCCATCACCTTCCTTAGAGTACTCAAATATGAGCCTGTGATTATAGTTCTGCTTTCACATTCTCTTTCTAATTTTTAAATGAAATTAATCTTGGATTCTTTTCTGCAAGATGTCCCAGTTTCAACCGCTCTTTGTTGTTGCCACAGTAACATACATGGTGAGAACAAGTATTTTTCAAGATCACAGACTTTAGCTTATTGAAATATGGATTTCAGGTTGCTTTTGGTCTAAAAGCACATTTGGCCAGATGAGCCAGGGATCACACAATTTCTATCTCCTTTTGGGCTGTTCAACTTTTGCAGTGCCTAGGCAATCTCCTTTTGTTTCATGGTCTCTCTGTGATCACCCCAATTCACTCTCTGTTCTTCACAACCTTGTATGAGATAAAGAAGAACAATTTCAATCTGAATTTCAGATGAGGTGTCCTTTGACTTTAATGGTAGTACAACTGGTAGCTTTTGGCTTTTGGGAAATGGGGAATCATCTGCCCATAAGCATGTAAAAATAGTTACACATATTAATAGAATTAAAATGCCTTCTGGCTTGCTGACATCTATTGAGGTAAAACACTGGTCAAATTTGGGTAGGTAGAGAATTTCCTGTAAAGTCAAAAAAAAAAAATTTGTCATTATTATTTCTGTGCTCACCTCTGTAGCCCAGGGTGTGGTGTGTATACTGTGGAGAGTCAGAAAGGTCTGGTTCCAGGCCCTAGGACATTGACCTTTCCTGCTCTCTTCCGGTGGAACAAAAGAGCTATCGCTTTACCTTTTTTAACATAGATTTTAAGAGACTTCTGGGAAAAGTTCTGCAGCCTATTGAGTGTGGTGGCATTGGGAATAGCTGTCCTTCAGGCCTTTCTGAACAAAACAGTCCTACACAGTTTTCTAAACTTCTGGAGTACTTTACTTTATGACTTGAATGGCCTCACCTCTGACTCTATTCCTCTAGTCACTTAAACTCAGCTACTGACTGGGACCCAAAATAAGCCTTTAAGATACAATTGCAGCCCTGCTTATATAAAATTGCTAAGTGGAGTCAAGGTAAATTTATTAAAAAATGAGCTGCAGAACTTTGCTTCCTGGGACTTGTTCAGTACTGTTCAATACTCTTCAACGAATGTAAAGGAAAGCCCAACTGGATGCAGAGAGTCAGAAGCAGCTATTGATTGGGAAAGAAAACTAATTCTGTGTAGAAAGCATTGCCTTGGCTTCCAAATGTTTTTTTTTTTTTTCCCAAGCTATTACATCCGGACAGGTAGATCTCTCCAAAAAGCTTTTAAGAAACATTCATGGCTTGATGAATTCCTGATCACTGTGAGGCAGTTGCAGACAAGTGATTTGTCAGGTGCACCTCAGGATAAATAAGCCTCTAGATCTGACTTGTTTCTTTGATTGCAAATAAGCATAGACGAATAAAGATAGCAGTTCTCAAACAATAATGTGTTATTCTCCAATTAAGCAGCTGAAGTTTCCAAAAGTGGCAGAGGCATTTTGGGTTAAGGAATTATGTGCTGGACCTTTCTGCTATTATTAAAACCATGTAATCTAAAGTAAGTCAAAGGCGTGTAAACACTAAGAGATTTCTACCAATTTCAAAACAAAGTTTAATAGGATCTTTGGGTGCACTCTATACCCAATTAACAGGATTGCTGATGTCTGAGGAGTTTTTAGAGTAGAGGACTTTTTGTATGTCCTCTGAAAAAAAATTATATTCTTCATTTTTGTGTTTTTGAGACAACAGGAGATATTTTTTAATTTACTATTTACATGCCTTAATTGATGCATTTGTTAAAATATGTGACAGTTTATGTGTAGTCTTCATAGCATAACTTTAAGGCCAAACTCCACTCACTAAGAAAGAGATTGAGAGACTCCTATGCTTTGCTGGCATTGAATCAAACTAATATGAATAAGTAAAAATCCCTAATAAATATAGGAAGAGCCTATCTTTACATTTTTACTGCATCATATACATTAATATTACAATATACTTTGTAATTTTATCATATTTTATTATAAGTCAATATTCATTGTTATTCTTTTAATGTTAGATTTATTTGGCTGAAAATACATATGCTTGTATGAAGGTGTCTGAGCTGCAGGAGAGGTTGTTTCATTTGTGTATGTATATGCATATATAGAGATGCATATGCACATACACAAGCATTTTCCTTTAAGGAACTGTTAGACACTTAAGCTTAATGAAACTTCTTCTTAATATAATAAAATAATCAAAGAAATGGTATTAATACGGTACTGCTATGAGAATTTACATCATTCCTGCATATTTTTTATAAAGAACAACAAAATGTATTTATTTATAGCACATCAACCTCTTTCCCCAAACATCTAACCTTATGAACATATCAGATGATGTATTTCATTACTCATTGCAAAATTACACCAATTTTTGAGGCCCAACAAGCTAGAGTTTTAAGTGGTAATCAGCAATAATGTATTGCTTGTACCTTAATGTCACTATTGGTGATTTAGTGATTAATTATCTGACTGCTGTGTAGTGCTTAAAATAATCTAAATGCATAGGGTAAATTAGTTGATCAGGAGAAAAGTCTGTCATGCAAATTCAGTTCTTACAGAACCTTCCTGTCACACTCATCAATGACAGCCTAAGTGGGTCGCCAGAGTGGATGGCCCCTGTTAATTTATTTTCTCAGACATGCAATACATATTCATGATATCCTGCTGTTTGTCTGTCACCTCAAAGAAACTCTCCATCTCCTCCAAATTATAATTAATGAAAATATGCACAGTTAGGCTTAGGGGCTTGGAAGAAGAGATACTGGTATTATGTTTCAGGGGGCTGCAAGGTATTGGTATCAGCAGTTGCTTGCTAATGTGGTAGAGGAAAAATGTTGCATTGCCTGGTACCCTTTTTCCTTTTTCCAGAAGACAGATATAAAAGAACACATATAAAAAAATATATATATATATATATATATATATATGTAGTGTACAGAAGCATTACTCACAGAAGAGCTTTCTTTCTAAGAAAGATGCTATCCCAATGAAAAGTAAAAGAGGGTTTGTTTGTTTGTTCGTTTGTTTGTTTTTCAGGCCATAACAATAGAAGATCTATATGCAAACTAACTATACCCAGTAATATTAAACTTTCAAAATTGTATTTTTCTATTTGCTAGGTTTAATACTTTTTGATGAGTATGCCTTTTTATCCAGAATTTTCCATATTAATACAAGTCATTTCCTATCATCATCACAGCAATATATAATATATGAAAAGACATATTATGTATATTTATTTATAATATCTTACAGATCTGAACAAATGCACCTTATGGCCAAACTAGTAAAAAATAAGAGGTAAATACACACGAACAAATGCATATTTCTATATGGGTAATGGTAATAGCAATGAGATAAATTGCATAGCCATATGATAAATTGCAAAACCATGCTATAAATAAAATTCATCACATGCCTCTTCAATTTATCAGTTACCTTTGACTGTCTCATCTTTTTCCTGCCACTAATCCATCTCCTCTAAGACTGGTTTGAACATTCCAGTCCTCTGAACAGCTTCAGACAACTATCAGTTCAGTAAGAAAAATAAAAAATACGATTTTCGGAGAAGCAGTTGTTCCATGTAGAATATTTCTAGCATTTACATTGACCATAGAACAAAATGTTATATTTTGCTCCACATCAGGCTATGTTTTTCTACTGGTTATTATCAGAATCACAGGTCCTGTTCCAAAAAGTAATAGGTTATTTGGGTTGTAATAATGTGTTGTTTAACTGTTGTCTTTACTCCCTGTAAATGAATGACTACTAAGTATAACTTTACCCAAATACAGAAGAGTTTTTAAAATTTAAATTGAGCTATGTGTTTGCAATTAATCTGAATCCTTTATGATCAGATGGAGGGGCATTAAGAAAGGAAGGTCCCTTCACTTTTAAACAGTTTAAAACATTTGAAAAATAGTTCTTCTTTTATAATGATAATATGTGAGAAATTCATGACAGTGAAGTAGAAAGATTTTATTGCTGACCTGCATGACTTATTTGTGGCTTTGTCACTCATAAATAATGTATTCAGCCCCAACTCATGCCACTGAAACATTTATACCACAACACATCACTGTGTATGTTATATAAATATTTATTATGATGAATTATTAAAATGAGCAATGAATATTTATTCTTCTTGCAGCATGAGTATACGCATTTATGTATATTCTGTTTATATAGAAATGCACATACATAAGTATTTAGGAAGGTCTTTACACATGGCTCTATGTGCTTATGTGCTCTCCCATGCATATACCCTCATGTGCATACACCCATACATATATGCATGTGTGGATGTACACACACAGTTGTAATTCTGCAAGGCTGCAAGCATGCTCTTTATAGATGTACATCATTTATAAATAAAGGTATCTACATGAAAGGTGGAATTATGTACATTTAATATTTTTTTATTATCTATGATTAATTCTGACAGGATCATGGCTTAGCTGCAACTATCATAACAAAAGCAGGGCAAAGGCCTCAGCTGAGCAGTATCTGAGTCTCTGAGAACACGGCGTCTTTCATTAGCCAAGATTTACAACACAGGAGAATTCTTTCAGCCACTGTTTTCACACAACGTTTGTCCACTTATACCAAAAAATCACTGTATAGCTTTCATAATATCCAAAATGCATTTAAAGGAACAATGTCAGACTGTGATTCAGAAGGCTCCCTACAACAGATGCCTGCTGAATGCTGGAGACTGTCTGGATGCATCTATCTAATCACAGCTGATTTCATAGACTATTGGCACATTTTTTAAAAATTTGCCAGGAAATCATATGACAGCGTAGACAGAGAGAATAGACAAAAAGCTATGACCATCACTAGGAGAACACAGCCAAGGGAAAAAGCTTGGGAACCAGACATTAGTTGCATTTTCCAGTCTCCAAGAAACTTTTCATACAAATGTTGCACACCATGACATAAAACATTCCAAAGCTGGATGCACATTTGAAATATTAATAGGAATGTATCAAGTTCTATAGACAGCATCCTATTTCCCCCATTTGAGATGTACAAAGCAAAGGATTAACACCACTGGCAATATTTGTGTCAGGCCATACTGATTAATTTAATATTCTGATTGGATGAGCAGCAGAGCTTTAACGGCTGTTAACTTTCTGGCAAGCAGTGCTGAGAAGGTGATAATGAGATTAACATTTGGAGGACCTGATTTGCTTTTGCGCTGTATTTAATTACTACTTTGACACCAACTGGTATGCACGATGGATTGTGCAGATATGCCGATAGGTATCCATATTTGCTAAACTATATTACTGGCTTTAAATAAATATGTTAAATTCTGTGATTTCAAAAATACTTTGCACAAGACATGAAAAACATGTAAACTCATGCTGAATTTACAGCACCTTAAAGACAATATTCAGAATAAGCAGAGTGCCTATGGGGAATGAAAAAAAGAGATTCATCAGCAAAGAAAGTTATACATTCATTAAAGGTTAGGAAATGTAGGAATAAAGTAAGAATTGACAAAAGTCAAGCTGACTGAAATTTTGCAAAGGAAATTGAAACAAATGTTAAAAAGCTCTTGAGCTCTATTAATAAAAGCAGAATAGGGAGCGGGGAATGAGACATTAGTACTGTTAAGATTGGGTCAAGATTTTAGCATTTCCCTCTCCCTCTTAAAAAAAAAAAAAAAAAGCATGGTTTGACTTAGCATTCAGTGAGATTCTGTAGGAGCTTAATAATGTCTTAGAAAGCTTAAATCAAATCTGAAAGACAAAGTAATTAATGCAGCCCTTACCCAAATCAAGTCATGATGACTAACCTGACACTTTTCTCTACAAGGAGAACTGATTTTCTGAACAAGTGGAATGTGGTATTGACGAGCCATGGTTGACAAGACAAAAGACAACAGGTAAGGCTATCAAGTTGGAAAAGGGATTCATTACAGAGATGGCTAACAATTTGTCTTGGGATTAATTTTATTGAGCACTTTCTTTAAAGATTTTGTTTCTAAAGGCCGGAAGATGAAATTTGCGTAAATGTAAAAGCTCATGTTGTTGCTACTTGGTTCACCGAAAAAGACTGTTAGGACTATTTATACGCAGTTCAGAATTGAAGAAGCAAATGCTTTAAAAACATCTGTTCCAAATGCATGGCTTGTACTTTTACAAAATCATATACCTTAGTGTCAGTTTTTACTGGTTGAGCAAACCATGTATTTAATTATCTCCATGAACAAAACTCAAGAGAGACCTCATTTTAGACATCTATTATTTTGGACCCAAACTTCAAGCTGAAACAATCACTGTGGAAATATCAGAGCACAGTGGGACTGTTAATACATACTGAGTATGTCCTTCAGGACCATTCTCATCCCAATAGCAGATGTGCTGGAAGGAAGGAAATAGAGAGAGAGAATCCAATTGACATGTATACAAAAGCCCATTTTACTGTTCTGCAACTGCAAATGCAATTTTCACACACTATATAAGTTCATTTACACTGTTAGGGCAGTGAAAAAGGCCTTAGGCTAAATGAGAACCAAGCCTTTAGCTTGAGGTACTGCTGGCTCTTCGTAATAACTAATTGATATCCCTTGCAGCTCTCTTTTGCTGACAAAATGTGTGGTCTAGATATCAAAGGTCAGGTTCAGCAAGCGAGACCCTGGGATGATTTTCTTTCTCTTCTATTGATTCATTCTGCAATATTAGGCATGTTATTTATGTTTTCCTCACTTGCATTTATATTTTCCTCCTTCACAATACTGAAAATTTGCTCACTGATTTGGGACCAATTCTATTAAATCGCAGCACTCATAGTTGGATTACTAGATAATAGCTAACAGTACTGTTGCAAATCAGTGGTTTGTAGATCCCCACTATAGTACCATCATATTTGTGGAAGCTGATACTTTCAAGAGATCATCCAGTGTCAGCCTTTACCACCGAGCTTTGATGCCAACTTCACAGTAGACGTTTGTCATAACTTCAAAGCTGAAACAGTCAAATGGGACAGACACAACCCTGAGCCAACTGCAGGAGAACCCATTGAGCCACTGTGAGTGGGTATGTAATATAGGAGCTTGTGCTTAAAGCTTGTGCAGCGTCATTCAGGGAATCTGCCGTCACCCTGGCTCACTAGGAACACAGTGGACCTGCCGTGCAAGTCCAGCATGAAGGCAGTGAGCCTGACACTTTGAGGAGTCCTCAGATTTGCTGTGTATATGTGTCGTGCATTTGTTTTGTACTAATATAGCTATGAATGTTTTAATTTACCTTAAGAATAAAGGTGGTCTTAAGTATAAAACCGATTAAACCATCACTTCCTAAGCTTCACTGAAATTCCTTTCTACATGACCAGAACTCAATCCTCCTGTAACTTAAAACCTGTCAGGACCAATGAGAGAAATAAATTTCAATGAAGCTGGAATGAAATACTTAATCAATGATGCTGAACAAGTTGAGTCAACCCTGGTAGGTCTTGAACTTTTGGATCCATAGTACATTCCCAGTGATTCTTGAAAAAACTAAAATAGGTAGACTTATCAAAATATCTACAGCACAGCTTGAAAGTGTCTAGACTGAATCATGGATCTCTGGCACTGCTCACAGAAGGAGAATTGTCTCGAAATTTTTTGAATTATTTTGCTGACCAATCAGAAGTAAAAGTCTTCTTCAGGAATTTTTTACCAAAATAGAACAGCCATTGTCATGACAGAGATTTAGTTGTTGAGGAGACTGGGTAACTTTGTAACTTTTTTTAACAAAGGAATTCTAAATGTAATGAAGCAATCTAGATCCAGCAATCAAACCAAGAAATACTATAAAGAATGAGATTATAGTGCTACTAATTTTAAGAAAGGATTAGCACTCAATAATACACAAAGGATGTGCTGTTGACGAGTTGTGTCGTCAGGTAAGGGAGTTACGGGAGGAGGTCAGCAGGCTGCGCAGCATCCGAGAAGATGAGCAAGAGACAGACAGGGTGTTCTCGGAGACTGTGCAGCTTCGGGAGTCCCAACCCCCCGCAGCAGTGGAGTTGCCAGAGGGCTCTGTGCCGTGTGAAAYGGTACATCATAACACCGTAGAAGRMGGCTGGAAACTGGTCACTGCTCGTGGGAGGAGAAAGGCTCCTACTCCTCCTGAAGACYTGMAGCTGAAGAACAGGTKTAGTGCCCTCCAGGATGAGGAGGAGATGGGCATGGCTGCCAGGGAAGTACCTGCGACAACAGACCCTGTGCCCTGCCGGAACGCCCGGAAGAAGCGGCGGGTGATTGTTGTGGGGGACTCCCTGCTGCAGGGGACGGAGGCACCTGTCTGCTGACCTGACCTCATGTCTAGAGAGGTTTGTGGCCTGCCAGGGGCTCATGTACGAGACATCATGGAAAGACTGCCTAGGCTTGTCCACGCTTCGGACTATTACCCACTGTTGCTCTTCCATGTGGGCGCTAATGACACCAAGGGCAAACTGGAGACATCAAGCAGGATTTCAGAGCTCTGGGGATGGTGGTCAAGGGTCTGGGAGCCCAGGTCATCTTCTCCTCAATCCTGCCAGTGAGGGGGATGGATGAGAGGAGGAGGAGACRSACTTTCCARGTTAACGACTGGCTGCGCCACTRGTGTTGGCAACAGGGTTTTGGTTTCTACGACCACGGGACCCTGTTTGAAGATCGACAACTGCTGGGGAGAGATGGGATCCACCTCACTAAGCAGGGCACGTGTGTCTTTGCCAGCAGGTTGGCCAACCTGGTAAGGAGGGCTTTAAACTAGGAAGGACGGGGGAAGGAGAGAGTTACAGTGCCAGGGTAGTTGGCAAAACACAGCTCAAGTCAGGATGCCTCCAGCAGGTGAATGCAGCCAGGGAAGTGTACACGAGATGTGGCTATGGAGGATCCTCTTGCACCCCTCCTGGGAAACCTGCATGCTCGATCACCTCCCTGAAATGCCTGTACACCAATGCATGCAGCATGGGGAACAAACAGGAAGAACTAGAGATCTGTGTG
>NW_020448930.1:427421-467881 GCF_003343035.1 Apteryx rowi | reverse complement strand
AGGGTGGAGCCAGACTCTTTTCAGTGGTGCCGAGCAACAGGACGCGAGGCAATGGGCACAAACTGAAACACAGGCAGTTCCATCTGAACATGAGGAAATACTTTTTCACTGTGAGGGTGACAGAGCACTGGCACAGGTTGCCCAGAGAGGTTGTGGAGTCTCCTTCTCTGGAGATATTCAAAACCCAGCTGGACGCAATCCTGGGCAACGTGCTGTAGGTGACCCTGCTTGAGCAGGGGGGTTGGACTAGATGATCTCCAGAGGTCCCTTCCAACCTCAGTGATTCTGTGATTCTGTAATAGCGTTATAAACCATTTTGGGGAAAAAAAGGAAAAAAGATGCATCATATACAGATGCATTTATAGAGTATGAGGAAAGGCAAGCATTTTAAAAGTAATCTAAAATCAATAAGCTCAAGGAACTGTCATCTATGTTGTGATAGAATTGCCATAAAACCCACTGAGGGCAGGATACCACTTTTATTTCTCTACTTAGAATACAGCTSTACGGCATGGGTTAAATCTATAATGCTTTCTAATAAATAAATACCCAAGCTAGCTTAAGTACATAAAGCAATCTTACTCTGTAGCCTGGAACTGTGTGCAGAAGATCTGGGAGAGCAGGGAAAAGAAGTATACTTCAAAAATCACATTTTATTTTCACATTTCCCATAAACTTTAAGCAACTGCTAAATATAATCAAACACACTATATCATATCTTCAAGTTGCACAACAAAATCACATGTCTACCCAATGATCATAATCCCTGCAGCCTGGAAATACCCATTAGAGTGCATAGGTCTTCCAGTGTTAGCCTGCCCTTTATTTTGCCCATCAAATTTTAAACTTGAATTTGGATATTTGCTCCTCTAGCACATCATCATCAGACATACATTCCCAATCTTATTTTCTTGAAAAAAATATGCCAGCTTCTCTGACAGAAAATACTATGAAGTTTGAATTAACCTCAAGTTATGTGACCCAAGGTTCATTTCAGCAGTGCAGAATCCCTGCACAATTGCCAAAGCAAGTCCTTTAGAAGTGTGCCAAACTGAATAGAGGCAGGAAAAAAGAAGAACTGACAGTTGACTTTGCAATTAATGGGCTGTTTGTATTCACTATTGGCAGTCCCAGAAGCAGAGGCACATTAGTGATGAAAACAGTTTTACGAAATGGGGAATGGAGGAAAGAAAAGCAGGTAATTGTCAACATGTTAGAAAAACATGTAACTGCACATATATGCTCATCCCTGTTAAAACCTGATTTTGCAGCTGTTGGGCTTCTTTTTCCACCTTCCTCATTTCTTCATTTTCACAAGGATAAAGTGAATACGACAAAATGAAAACAGTAGCATTTTATACTCCCTTCCCATTGATGTAAATGTCTTTGCGGTTGCAACTTGCATCCCTGGTGTTCAATAGAATAACATGCACAAGAACAAACTCATCCAGCAAAGGAGGAAAGGCTGAGAGCATGCCTGATATAAGTGGAATGGAAAAGTCAAAAGCAGAATATGGCACAGAAGAGTCTTTCTGACTGTGGAGAGCACCTCCAGAGAGCCGTAGGACTGTTCTGCAATCAGTTTCTCCCAAAGACCTACCTACATCAGATAAAGCAGGATTTTGTGTTATGGCTACAGTTCTTCCGACTAATACTCTAATGTGCCTTGTAGAAGGCAATTTTGCTTTTCTTCTGTCTAAAGATCTTTTCCTGTATTTTATTATCCTTTTCACATTAGGGGAATCAGCTTAGTAGCTTTGTCATTTATTATATTTTGCACAGCAATGATCAATAATCTCTTTAATGCATAATTTTGAAAAATGTGTTTAAAAAAAAAAGCTGCTGGGTTTTGGTCACAGCTCAGCAACATCTGATCAGGCTGGATAGCAGTCTGTGAATGGCTGTCAGATTGCAGATATCTGAGGTTTCCAAGCAAAACTGTGATCAGCATGCAGCTCCATTAATCTATCCCTTTCCATTCTTTTCATATGTCATATAATAATGCTAATGAACCAGGCAGTGCATATTTGTAGCCTGCACAATAGACATAAACAATTTATCATTTTGTGTTTAATTAAAGAACAACAATAAAAAGAAAATTATCCTTAACAGTCCAGAGTCTACTGAAGGATTCAAGATTAACATATAGCTAAATGACTGTGAGGCCCACAGTGACCTCCACAGATGAGCACCAGCAGGCTAACGCAGACCTGGTGCAAGGGAGTGAAAATTCTCTGAATGATGCTGGTGCAAATTTGAGTTGTGATAGAGATATTTAATACGTATAACTTACAGTTTGAGAGTGGAGAGAGGCAAAGAGGAAAAGGAAATAGCTAAAGGAAAAAAGGCATTTTTAGAACACTGCTTCCTCAATATACACACAGAAGCATTCACACATGTACACGCCGACTGCGTTCTGTGAAACAAATTAAGCATTGAAAAAAAAAAATCCTACCACATAATTAGCAACCAGTTTAATTGCAGGCACTAGCCTGCTCTTTCTGACAACACCCTGCAGTCATGTTTTTAATTGGGCTTGACTGCGCCTCGAAGGCCAGGCGGGAGCGAGGTGCAGTGTGGCACGCTCCGTGAGGCGCTCGCGGGAGCATCGCGCGGCGCCTGCGCCCGCCTTGCAGCCGGCTGTGGCTGCTGGCTGCTGTGTGCTGGCACGGGTTCTCTTATACAGCCAGGGCAATGCAATCTGCCTTTGCTCTTCTCAGAGAGGTAACATTTTATTTTTCCTCAGGAGATGCCACTGTAGGAGCAGCAAAGGTTTAAACTGCATTTCTTCCCAGATCTACTGGCAAAGGCATGCTTTATTCATACCTTGTGCCAAGCAACAAGACCATACACTCATGCTGTATGTGAACATGCAGCGCAGCAGCTGGCCGTAAGTGGAAAGAAGCCCCAGGAAATCTAACTTCTGCTTGAACTCTGTCTACTTTTCAAAAAGCTTGCTTTCTATCAAACCTGAAAATGCAAAGGAAGTGATGGAACAAACTGAGTAAGCTGGGGAAAAGAGCATTACTTCTCTAGATACCCCAAACTTGCAGTCTGCACTTAGCACAGAGGAGCTGTGATGTGCTACTTCAGAAAATGAGCAAGTGAACTCAGGGCAATTAAATTCTCAGCTGCCTGGCTGCTGCTTTCATCAGTTTTGTGCATTCAGTGAATATTCCTTCCTAATCCTGCAAAGGGATGGTCTTAAACTTTAAAGAGAAGCCTGACACAGAACAGTCCTGAGAGTGCCAAAATTTCTTCATGCCTCAGTTTCCTTATCTGTAAAATGGGATTGATACAACAATACCTCTAGAGTAATTAGGTATTCCTTCATGCTTTGGTATTTGCTTAGTGAAGTGCAGTGACATATACATTTAGAACAAAAAAAAACAAAAAAAGTGTAAAGGAGTTTGGCTCTTCCCTGAACACTCTGTCTTTGTTTTACACAAAATTCCTGTTTAGGAATTAGGACAGTGCGTGTCTTGTTCTGTATCTCACATTGTGCATTTTAAAGGCAAAATTCTTCAGTGAATGTCTACAGGTAAACCAACTGGTGAGCCTACTGTAGATGTGCCTTCTCCTCAATTCTTTGTGGTGCAGAAAAAGCCAGTTTTCAAGCATACCAACCTGGAACCAGCACTAGTCCACTACAAAAATAGCTCATTTCCTCTGTTTTAAATATGGTTTTACTTTTTCATCAGGTTTTAATTGAAATCTCATTAATTTAAGTATGTCTGTTGTAAATCATTCAGAAGTGTTTCTGATTTCTACTCTTTGTTTTTATGTAAGCATTCAATAATTTGTACATGGGAATCACCTGCAAGTTTGTTGTCTGGCTTAAGTTCATCATCTAGACTTACCAATAGTCAGTGAAAAGAGAGAGCCCCATCCAATTAAGTGACTCGTTCTACCCGGTTGAGATGCCTACGTTAGAATGGAAAAATCAACCTCTGAAGAGGTTTTTCTCTCTCCATTGACTATGCAGAGTGCAAATGTCAGACTTGGACTACACGCCTTGCTTGAAGCAAGTGAAGTTAGTCTGTGATTCATGTCCATAATGCAATCAGCTTCCAAAGTAAAGATAGTCTGCGTGCTGTTCTTCTTTGCTGTTGGCATTTCTGGTATATAACTGATCATCTGAGGTTATACCAAAGGACACGGTAGATGATCATTCTGCAGTCTCTGTATGTTTGGCTTTTCTCCCTGTGAAAACAAAGGCATGAGATAGCAGAGCCAGAGCTCGTGAACAGCAGGATCTTGTGCAACATTTAAAGTAACTGAGTCCAAGGCATGTATTCAGATCCAGGGCTGGAAAGAGATATTGGACATACTGTATATGGGAGCAGAATTAATAGCAGGCAATGATAGCTAAGGAAGAGAAAGCTAAATAACAGAAGATGAACAACAAACTTCTAGTTATAAGCAGTCATCCATAATCAGAGCTGTAAAATCCTGGGAATCTGTGACCATTTCATATCCCAAACTAACATCCTCATAGGCAAGCTCAGGAAGTGTGGGCTAGATGAGTGGACAGTGAGGTGGATTGAGAACTGGCTGAATGGCAGAGCTCAGAGGGTTGTGATCAGTGGCACAGAGTCTAGTTGGAGGCCTGTAGCTAGCGGTGTCCCCCAGGGGTCAGTCCTGGGTCCAGTCTTGTTCAACTTCTTCATCRRTGACCTGGATGAAGGCACAGAGTGCACCCTCAGCAAGTTTGCTGATGATACAAAACTGGGAGGAGTGGCGGATACGCCAGAGAACTGTGCTGCCTTTCAGAGAGACCTGGACAGGCTGGAGAGGTGGGCGGAGAGGAACCTCCTGAAGTTCAACAAAGGCAAGTGCAGGGTCCTGCACCTGGGGAGGAATAACCCCCATGCACCAGTACAGGTTGGGGGCTGACCTGCTGGAAACCAGCTCTGCCAAGAAGGACCTGGGAGTGCTGGTGGACACCAAGTTAAGCGTGAGGCAGCAATGTGCCCTTGTGGCCAAGAAGGCCAATGGTATCCTGGGGTGCATCAGGAAGAGTGTTGCCAGCAGGTGGAGGGAGGTGATTCTCCCCCTCTACTCAGCCCTGGGGAGGCCACATCTGGAGTACTGTGTCCAGTTCTGGGCTCCCCAGTACAAGAGGGATGTGGCACTACTGGAGCAAGTCCAGCGAAGGGCTACAAAGATGATGAGGGGACTGGAGCATCTCTCTTATGAGGAAAGGCTGAGAGAGCTGGGCCTGTTTAGCCTGGAGAAGAGAAGGCTGAGAGGAGATCTTATCAACGTGTACAAGTATCTGAAGGGAGGGTGTCGAGAGGATGGAGCCAGACTCTTTTCAGCGGTGCCGAGCGACAGGACACGAGGCAACGGGCACAAACTGAAACACAGGCAGTTCCATCTGAACATGAGGAAAAACTTCTTCACTGTGAGGGTGACAGAGCACTGGCACAGGTTGCCCAGAGAGGTTGTGGAGTCTCCTTCTCTGGAGATATTCAAAACCCACCTGGACACGATCCTGTGCAATCTGCTCTAGGTGACCCTGTTGGACTAGATGATCTCCAGATGTCCCTTCCAACCTCAACCATTCTGTGATTCTGTGATAATCCAAATATTCAGAAGAACCAAATAACATAACTCATTTTGGAGAGACAGAATGAACTTCCTTCTTTTGTCTTACTCAGTCAGTGTTACTAGCCTGTCTAGAAAAGGCAGTATGAGCATGTGGTTTTACACAATACTGTATCTAGTCATAAAGTTAGGAAAGGCTTTACAATCATTAGCACAAAATATTAGTCATATTTAGAAGGACTTTTTGATCATTTTCCATCTCCCTCTGTCACCCTTGCCTCTTCATTAATAGCACAGTGACATCATCTGTAAATATGGGGAAGGAGCTCTACAATAGTTGCAAGACAGTTGATGACTGGAAAACACTATTTTTGTCAGAGAAGATCTGAGCTCTTGTAAAAGCAGCTAGATCTGTCAGAGCTCAATGACTAATGGCAAAGTTGTCCCTATCACTTCACCCCATTCTTCTACCAGAGTTTACTACCCCTGCAAAGGAGCTAAGAAATTGAGTGTGAAGCAGCACATCAGTAAATGATATTCACAGTCTGTCAGCTTACTCTATGGATGAAGATGGCTTTATGTTAAAGGCACCTCCCTGAGGGAAGTTTTCCCAACCCTGATCTGGGGCAGGACATAGAGGCCTTAAATTGCCACAGTTCATCTACCAAAGCTTATGTACCAGACTCCATAGGTGCACTCGGTTTTTGTCAGACCTCTAGGGTGCATGAAACTGGCAATGACCATCTGTCACCTCACTATGACAAACAAAATTATTAGTTTTAAAAAGGAAAATGCTCATTAGAATAATAATTTAAAAAACACACAGTAAAACTAGAGACCCCTTTACTAAAAAGGCTCCAAATTAAAAATTTTATGATGATTTTTAAGAGGCATTGTATCCTAAATCTCCCCGTGTTGAAGGCTTATACTGATAAATCCCAATTCAACTTGTGCTTGACTTACAGAACACAGTGTAAGACTCCCATCCAGCTTTTCAATATTTACTAGTTAGACATTGCAAACTCCTCTGGAATTTCTCTGCAGTCCAAGGGACTAAGGTTACTTGAAAACTGCCATTAAAAAAATAAAAAATAAAAATTAATAAAAGGAAGTTTCAGCCGGAGTACTCAGTTGCTCTGTGAAGATGACTGCATGTTCTTTTCAGAATGGGACAGAATAAGATGTCATCTCTAAACTGTTGAATCACTCTGAGGATGTTGAATCTTCCTGAATTGCACTCAGTAGCTGGAACAGGCCACTTAAACCTATCTGCTTTACCACAACCCCCACCGGACATTTGGATAAAATACTTTGCTTCAGAAAGGGCAAAGCTGTTAGGAAGGTTTCCCCCAGCACAAAACACTATGGAAACAGGATGTTCTTACTGCATGCAGACTTTTGCTTTCCATACCTTTAAGTGAGCAAGGGACTGCTAGTGGGAGCAGGGAGAGGAAATAAGTTTCTGTCCTCAGAATCCTCCTACTCTGGCGGTTTATTCTGCAGAATGGTGCAACAGCAATATAAAATAATATGGCCCTGACATCATCGGCTTTGCCAAATATCTTGCCACTAAAAAATCACAGTAACATGCCAGTAAGAATGTCTCTACACATTACATCTTTAACCCCATTCTCCAGTAGAAACTTCTGTAATTAGCATAGTATTTCCTTATATTAACTAAAGAAGTAATTTTATTATATTTGGAAAGCAAGGAAACATTCTTTCAGATTTTCTTCTGTTCTGTGGATTATTGTCTTTAATTCTTATAAACAGAAGAAATACAAAGCTATGTGCTTTATATACATATATATATACTATATATATATTTATAGGTTTTAGCAAAGCATAATCATACCAAAGCAGCAAAACATGCAAAGAAATTGGTATTCAAATATGGTATAGTCGACACGGTGCTTTCCATTCTTTCCCTTTCCTGGTTTCTAAACTCCAGGAACATTTGCAAGCTGAAGCAATATCTTTCTCTAGCATGCTGGTGCTCATGTTACATAAACAGTACTTGGTTGCTTTCTTCCATAGGAGCATCTGCTCAGCTGACAGTCCCTAGCGTACCAGCTTTGTTTTGTCCAAGGCACCAGTGATGAGTAATGGATCTGGCTAATCCTGATAATGTATGATGTAATTGTCAATGGGGTTTAATTATCAGAACATTGCATGTGGGATTATTTTGTAGTACAGTTTTTTAGTTGACTTACAGGCAGTTCTGAATTTGCAAGAACTACGATAAGTTATAGCTATCCAATCAGACATCATATTAACACATCTCCCCTACCATGTTTAGAAGTACAGAGATAGAGTGCAGAAACTCAGCTTGTTACTTGCAAAAATAAATGATCTGTATCATTCCATAAACTGTCATCAGAGCACTTTGGGGTCTAACATAAATCCAGTTCTCCTACCAGTTAAAATAAAAATATTCGTAAGATTTCAAATCTGCTAGGCAAACAAGCATGCAGTAAAAGTTTTACTGTAAGTGAAAGTGATGATTAGTCAGTGTTAGCCCTATACCATTGCTCCTAGGGTCTGCACCTCAAACTCCGTTTCTCTTTGTCATAGGAGAGCCTCAGATTGAGAAAGAGAGATTGCTCTCTGCCTACCAGGCAATAGCACGGGAAGGGTGCTATACCTTTGCAAGCTGTTGTGGGATGCAGTGATGACGGTTTGCCAACCATGAGAGAGAAGCAAAGGAAACATCAGCTCCTCAGTGAATATTCTCATACACAAACTAGTAGGGTGTTAGGAGAAGGAGTATTTAGCAGGGGAAGCTGGCAGTGCTGAGCACTGGGGTCTGATGGGTGACTGGGACCACAAAATTCCGAATTAAAAAACAGGTAAAACATGCTTCTACATACACTTTTTGCTCTCCTGTTCCCCCAGCCATGTGAAAAAGCAGCAATCTTCAAAGTGAATGCTGAATACTCTCTCAGTTCTTGCTGCCAAGGTGCAGCTTTGTGCCAGCCCTTGTTATGACAGAGCAACTACGTGTCAGCCCTCAGCAACCTCCTCCGCGTCAACGGGGAGGAGCGCAGGGTGCAGCAGGACACCTGTGACTAAGCAGCCGGAGATGCTGACCTGGGCGTCTGCTCCCTCAGCACTAGTCCCAGCTTTGCTGCTGACTCTTCCTATCACATCAAATGAGCATCTATATCTCATATTTTAAAAGAAAACTAAAAGCTCTCCTGGGAATATTTTGGTAGTTAAAGAAACCCAGCAATCCCAATTATCATTGGTGCCCCCAGATTGCAAATGATTTTCAAGGATCATGCACCTATAAAGCATACATAATAACAGGACCTTATGCTGAAAAGATCCATCCCTTTCGACAAAATTTCTATCCAGACACAGAAAGAAACTCAGATTTCATGTATACTTTTAGGCCACTTCTGATGCCGAGTTACACTTCTGTAACATAGGAGTCGTTTTTGACAGAGCTGATCCCATGTCCACATGCTGTTTTTCTACTTGATGAGGGATCGCTATCAATAGGTAGAACTACTGATGAAAAAACAATAGTGCTTATTGTTTTTTGCATCTTTTATGCCTGTTAGACCACCTGACTCTCTGAACTCTTTCTGACTTTTAGACTCTCGTTTGCATGTATCTCGATGTGTCGTGCTTGCAACAAGCTTACATATAGGTGAGGCTTATACCTCGTAAAAACAGAAAACAATAGGAAAACAAGGATGCCACGCTATTTCATCTTATTTTATTTTGTTGGTTTTGAGCCCATCAGGATAGATACTGTGCGCAAAATGTTCATACCATTAAAATTTTTGAAGAGGCTCCCTCTGACTTAAGTAGAGTTGGGACTCCATTGTATATATCATATACAGCTGTGTAACTTACAGCCTAATGATCCCTGAATTCTTCCTCAGATATTTATGTACTTTTCAAACTTAAATATTTAAAATATAACCTCCACAGATACTTCATTTACTTTTCCTGAATATTACCGCATTGGTGAGGAACATTCACTTTGCAGCAATGATCCACTTTTATTTATTTATTTATTTATGTTATTTTAGTCATGCTTAATTCATACCCACTGTTCTTGTGCCAGAAGTATCCGTTAGCTTCACTAATTTCCTCTCTAGTTGGTGCTTAGTCTACTATAACAGAGCCCAAGAGCATATCTGGCTGTTATCTATAAATAAATAGGGGTTGGGGTAGAAGCAGAAAACCTGAACACTTGGTCTTACCAAATAACCCATATGCCACCCTCAGCATGCTCTTCTGCCTTGGATCTCACATCCAGACTGTGTCCATGTCTTCTTGCACATTTGATCTACATCATGTCTAAAGCACAGCACCTTCTACCCATACACACAGCGAGACCATTCACAGGCAAGCTTTTGCAAATCCGATCTCACAGCATCTCTTAATGAATTCAAACATGTTGTGTTCATATCCACAAGAAGCTTTTCCTTGCCTATGTGAACTTAGTCTATAAAGTCAGCCTTCCTCACCCAGTTGTTATATTTTCAATCTAGTACCTTTTTTTTCCTTCCATGCTGTGCATTATACTTGGGAGTATACTCCTATAAACATCTGCTAAGCAATGGCATTGTTGTCCTCAAATTCCTCTATGAACACTTTTTCTCTGACACTTACAAAAACGTAACAGTGATGACATTTGGGTTACAGTTGCAACCTCCTGCCTATCCAGCTGACCAGCATGGCCACACTGTTTCCTGGTATTTCCCAGATCTATTGATCCCTTTTATTCTTATTGAATTGGAAACTCACCGGGAGATGAGCTTTCTGTTAGATGTTTTGTAAAGCACTTGAGGTTTTGTACCATGAGCATTTCTCCTAGACACAGGGACATTGTAATATAAAAAACAGCAGTAACATTAATTGCAATTTTTAACTGACACATCTCTTCAAAAATAGGCAAAGGACATCTTCACTCAGATCCACTAATTTCTTGATATATCTTGCTTAGTAACAATTAGTTGTGTTGAAGAGTTTTTTTTTTTTTTTTTTTTTAATTACAAGTTGGATACATAAGCAAAGATCCTGTTTCTTTCTTGCTTGAGTATATCCCATGGCCTTACTGTTTCTAGAAATAAGTTGACAAAAAAACACATTTAAAAAATCCTTGTGTTGTATCAGTGTTTTATGGTCTGGGAGTAGTGCATCAACTCAGTTTCTTTCTTATACCTATGTAGTGGGAAATGGCTACTTGGAGTGACCGGTTTAATGCTCCACAGGAGTGTTAACTATCACTTCTATATCAGAATTAATGGCACAATGAAGCTGAATGAAGATAATCATAGGCCACAAAATTTTGATGTGCTCACAATATAAACATTACTTTGAGTTTGCACTATCATAGAATCACAGAATGGTTGAGGTTGGAAGGGACCTCTGGAGATCACCTAGTCCAACCCCCCTGCTCAAGCAGGGTCACCTAGAGCACGTTGCCCAGGATTGCATCCAGCTGGGTTTTGAATATCTCCAGAGAAGGAGACTCCACAACCTCTCTGGGCAACCTGTGCCAGTGCTCTGTCACCCTCACAGTGAAAAAGTATTTCCTCATGTTCAGATGGAACTGCCTGTGTTTCAGTTTGTGCCCGTTGCCTCRYRTCCTGTCGCTCGGCACCGCTGAAAAGAGTCTGGTCCCATCCTCTCGACACGCTCCCTTCAGATACTTGTACACGTTGATAAGATCTCCTCTCAGCCTTCTCTTCTCCAGGCTAAACAGGCCCAGCTCTCTCAGCCTTTCCTCATAAGAGAGATGCTCCAGTCCCCTCATCATCTTTGTAGCCCTTCGCTGGACTTGCTCCAGTAGTGCCACATCCCTCTTGTACTGGGGAGCCCAGAACTGGACGCAGTACTCCAGATGTGGCCTCCCCAGGGCTGAGTAGAGGGGGAGAATCACCTCCCTCCACCTGCTGGCAACACTCTTCCTGATGCACCCCAGGATACCATTGGCCTTCTTGGCCACAAGGGCACATTGCTGCCTCAYGCTTAACTTGGTGTCCACCAGCACTCCCAGGTCCTTCTCGGCAGAGCTGGTTTCCAGCAGGTCAGCCCCCAACCTGTACTGGTGCAGGGGGTTATTCCTCCCTAAAGAACTAGAATTTGTCCAGAGTAATATCTCTGCTTAGAGTGATAATATTCCCCCTGCTCTAAGGAGCTTATTACACAGAGTGAAAAACTAGATTTATAAGTGGTTTCAAGCTTTAGGCCTGTCAAATAAGATTTAAAGCATTGTAGTTAATCTCAGAACTGTTCGTTTTAGCAGTCAGTAAAACAAGGAGAGTGATGTTAATCCACCTTTTAGAACATTTTAAGAAGTAAAATATTTTCAGTCAGCTGCTCATAAAGCCAAATTCTCACTTACACAAGATTAATTTCTCCCATTGGAGTATTGACTATAGAAAGAGGGACACTTTTTTCCATGTCTTCATTCTGAGAGATAATGAATGCCCTCAATTCTCAATTAACTTGGTAGGACATATTCTTTGAAACATGTTTAGTAGTTTAA
This sequence comes from Apteryx rowi, assembly GCF_003343035.1. NCBI lineage: Eukaryota > Metazoa > Chordata > Aves > Apterygiformes > Apterygidae > Apteryx > Apteryx rowi. The sequence goes on along the minus strand of NW_020448930.1, from coordinate 455,820 downwards.
ATAGGCTCTTCTCCTGTCATGTTTCCTCTGAAGTGTATGTTTGAGATTCTATCCTTCATTATCTCTACAAAACTTTTTCCTACAAAATTGTATTAGAAAATGAAAAATCACTAGTCTGGCAGATAGAACTATAGAAGAAAGAGCCAGGATTAAATAGATAATCAAATCCCACAAAAAGTCCCAGTCAAATACCCTTTTCCTCTGCCCCCAGTTCCCCTTGCTCTCATCCTAGCAATAGAAGAAGGCAAGAGAGAAATAACTTGACAGGTTTTTTTCTTCCTAAGTTGTTACAACAAGCTTTTAAAAGAAACTTTACAACTTTCAACTGACAGCAGAATTCTCTTTATTTACTAGATACAATGAAATGTAAACATATTATTGTATAAAGTCCTGGTGGTTTCCTAAATCAGCTTTGCCCTGTGAAGAACAAGAAACTTTCTTAAGAGCATAGAAAAGGCTAATGTTCCAAGACCACATCAAAATCAGACTATGGCATCATCAACTTCCATATTTGAAAAGGAGGTGCCTGTTTCTAGACATGAGATATAACTACCCACTCGGCACGGCGCTGCTTAGTAACCCTGAGAAGCGAGGCTCTTTGCTAAGTGTACAGCGCATAGTAGGGGACTGCTGGACTTCTCACAGGACTCTTAACAGCAAATAGTCATAATGTGAGCACATGAGGGTGAGAAAATATCAGGCACCGGGCACCATGGGCAAGCAGCTTGCTGCTTTGTGTCTGTCTCTCAGCAAAGGCTCAGATCAAATGATTCATGAAGTTGGTACAACTGTACATACAACACTGCCATAAATCTAATGGAAATCTAATGGGAAAGAGGTAGGAATGACACTCATCACTGGCTCTTACATGGTGTTGTATAACATTGCACCCTGCCATCTGCGGAATATAATGCAATTCGACATGATGTGATGCAATCAAACATGACATTTCATTTTTGGATCAGGTACCCACTATCACCTTTTATAGTAGGCATAAAAACAGATTTTCTGCTAGAAGCAGTTGGCCATTATGTTCTGACAGACTTAGATAACTGTATGCAGAATAAAAAATCCAGTTTGCAAAGGATCCCAAAATTTAAATATTCCTTTTATTTCCAGTTAGGAAAAATCCTTCAATTCCCAAAATCTTAATTTTCCAGGAATAAAATTTGATAGAATGAATCATTATAGGTGATTCTAAAAGCTCTGTCTTAAGCTGGAACTTTGTATGTTCAGTGTACTATATCAACAATTCAAAATACAACCTACTGAAATGAAAAGTCACTAGAAAGAGAAAAGCATTTCAAAATGAAAAATGAAAATGTGTCTTTTAAAAAAATTTTTGAATTGACTGCTTGAAGATTGTCAGAACTTTGTTTCCCATTCAAATACAAACACACACATGTGTAGATATATATATTGATGCATATGTCTTGAGATCCAACCAATGAAATCTTCTTACTTCAGCATAATTTATAACCTGCTTTTCTCAAAATCTTATACTATATGTTCTTATGGAGCCTGGGTCTGCAAAATCTATAAACACATTTCTATTCTTCAAAGTATGAAGCATTTGCTTGATGTCAAGTGTCTAACTTTGAGGTTTAATAAGTTCTTAAAAGAAATATTAAGTCCTCTGCTCAATACAGATTGACTATTTCTGGTTATTCTTTTGCAACACTAGCTAGAATATACCAGAAATGTTTTTGACAAGAGTCATTGATTCCAAGACATGTAGACAGCTAGCTTCATTGGAATAGCATAGTTGTATTCATTGTGCCCTGTAATCACACTTGAGGAGAGAAAAATATCATTATCTTTACTATTAACTAGTTAATTGAAGCTCCTAAAACTAGCTTATATAATCCAATTTCAAACTAAAATAGAACTAGCCATTAAAAATAATTTCTACCATAATATAATTTGATTTGAACTCCAGTATCACTAAGAAAACCACAAATCTATCCCACTGTATTCAGCAGATGCAGGAGCATACATCTTATTTTGAAAAGCTGATGCAATCTCCAAAGCTTCCATATCCCAAACACTTTCAAACAAGATTAAGGAAATATCTATTGGGCCGTTTTTTAGGGATTTAAATTAATTCTGGCTGCACTGATCAGAAAAAAATTATAACAGCACTTGCTGCAGCTCTGCCTTCAGATATGGGATAGGATTTATTCACCCAGGCACACAATCAAGCAGCAGAGCTACATCTGGTCTCCTTGTCCGCAGGAGAGTGCACAGGCCTGCCTTTGCGTTGCTAAAGCTGGTTAGAAGCCAAACTTCTGCTCAGGAGACTATTCAGCGGTAACTTAGACTTACACTGAAGCCTCCACCAGTTTGCAGGCACAAAAACACTAGTTGCTTCACCAAATGTAATGCTGAGAAACCCCTGTGACAGAGCCAGCTGCAGCAGGCTTTGGTGGGGACCCTTGTAAGGGGATTCCCAGTGAGGCATTATTTTAGTGGATACTTAAAATCTGAATTCCTGCAGTGAATGGAGCAATCATTTAGCTAAGAAATCAAAACAAAATACCTTTTACCTTCTCTGGGTTTTTTATCTCTGTTCACTGAGAAAAATGGTGAGCATGTGTCTCAAACAGTTTAATTATGGAAGGGAATTGGCAGCTGTGAAGTTGTGATTGATTTTATTAATGTTTGGTAGTATTTAACTGCAGTATAAATCTACTTATATTCCTCTTTTGCAATTAATTATTGCTGCAAATTGTAAATCTATCAGCTATCAATCCTGGATTCTGTTTTAGAAGTAATTGGAACCTCACATAGACCAGCTGCAAGAAGTAAACTTAATAAGCATACTAGCACTATAAGCCTGGGTAATTGTAAGTTTCTGAATTACTTACTGCATTACACTGCTTTTTTACGGTTAAGTTTTAACCAAGCTGTCTGAAAAAATATTAAAGATTTAGCGGATTAGACACTAAGGAACAACATACCTTCAGTTTAATTTTAACTCTGCTAGTCTAGTAGTATTCCTTACTGTTATGTGTTGCCTCTTCCTATTATAAACATTTTGAATTTATTATAAGAACCATAGAGTTTAATGGATGTAATTCTAGCAATATGACTATATGATCATAAATAATGAGTAAAAAGGTCTGAATGGATAAAAGTTCCCTTGAGTAAAAATAATGTATCAAAAGTAAGTAAAGAAATTCAATAACAAACTACATGGTTAAAATATAATTAGCACCAAAACATTGTCATTCCATCCCAAAATAATGGAGATGATTGTGCCTAAATAACCTATCAGTCTCAAAAAATACCCACCGGACCAATGATTTCAAAGAAAATGAGTAACTTTCTACTTAATTGTGTTACGGTTTTAAATCACTAAGGCCAGAAGCTTTGTGGGCCTTGAATTGGATTCAGTATTTTTACAGATAATGAGAACACTTATGATTCCACTAGACAGAGTCAAATGAGTTTTAGATGAGATATAAACCTGAGGGCTTCAAACCAAAACTCAGCCTAAAAGTAGATGGGGCTAGAAAATCTCACAGTAGCAGAAAATGGGGATATTTTACACTTAGGTTGAAGAGATTCTCCCTAGTACCGTTTGAGCTCACACCAGTACCTAGCATCAACACAATCACAAATATGCTATTTATTGTAATTTTAGAAGCCTTTTATACACACACATATATATAAATGTTTATTTACAGTGTCTCCCTCAGAAAGTACAAATTTCACCGTGTGCATTACAATAATTTCAAAATAAGTAAGAAATTGTAAACACAAGGAAGTTCCTTCAAAGGAAGAGACTAGTAATATAGACTAAAGTAAGAATCTACTTCTTTTCATGCGGTTAGTCTGCCCAGGACTAATGAAGAATACAGTAGAAAAGCTATTCTGTATCATTCACCATAGGAAGACTAATCTCATTTTCTTACATCTTTGTTAGATAATACTCCAAGTTATTAAAAAAAAACAACCCTGGTTCTTTATACCACTGATTCATGCTTTTAGGGAAGCAAAGTATTTTGCTCTTTTCCTAGTGGAATTTCTGTGTTTGTTTAGTTACTAGCACAAGAAAATTAGGGAGAGAAAATAGCTAGCTGATTCCAACAACTAGTCTTATCGTATGAAAACCAAGTATTTGTTCTGATGGCATGCCTGGTACTTGAGGCCCAGCCAGCCTACGCTAAGCACCACCAAGAATGTATGAGATTTGGCAGGTATGTCTCACTTAAATTCCACTTTTATTTCTGAAAATGCCGTTATGATATCATGTTCTTTGATCTCAAAACCCCAGGATGTTCTCTCAGCCACTACCTAGAATTACTATTTAGGAACAAGGCAGTGGAACTGAATTACCTGAAGTCCCACATTTGTACTAATAATAGCTTCCTCAGTAACATACGTAAATTTATATAACAGATTTTCTTTTCCTTGATTATATATGCAAGCATATGCCCACTGTATAAGAATCTCTTTACTCACCACAGAAATGCACATACCTGTGATGTGAAACAAATCATCACTTTGGACTGAATCCTTTCTTTCGGCTTTTCCTCCCTAATATTTCTAATTGCAACCAGATCAGTTGATATATGAAGAGTTTTATTTCTTCCCTCTGCACCAATTTTTTACCCAAGAGATACACAGTATTTATTATGGTGGGGCTGTCTTTTTTTTTTCTTTTTTCTTTTTTTTTTGAGGAAGGGGGTTTGTTATAGGTATAAATCTGAAAGATCCTGAATTAGTAGAATATCTGAGTCTCTGGCTCCTATCGGCCTATAAGGTTGCAAAACAACATCCTATAGAACTACTTTTTTTTATCTGTTAGCATTACTGTTATTCTAATAGGAATTTTAATTATTTTATATGTTTATTTATTGCAAGTGCTATCATTAATCATCATTAATTGCAGTGATTACAATGACAGAAGTTTCAGCACTTATGTAACTGGGGAAAACAGATTTTGGAGGAGTATAACATTGGCATGTGACACAAGTGTTACAATGACTAATATTAACAAGGTTAAGGCAATTCAAAAAAGTTAAATAATAGAAAAGTGAGATATCTTTGCAGATATTTATAGAGTCTCTTCTGAAGTACAAAGAAAGCTATGAAGTCTTTTGAAATTCTGTCTTGCATCAGGTCCAATCAGTTAGAAATTAAATATTTGATATCATATATTGACATACAATGATTTGATATCATAAGGTGACAAGTACTGTGAAGAAAACTATGACAGGCCTTGAAAGTGAAAACAAGTATCTTATGTTTAATCTGAGCTTTTCTCAATTTAAATCATATACATGAGTTTTACATTAGCTAGTGTGTCCAGAAGATTTTTTTCCAGTTCTTTCTAGTAAAGAACATTGCAGCCCTTTTTTCTTACTCACACTTTTTTAAATTTTCATCTTAGGTAGCACTAACTCACTAGAGATAGGTACAATTTTTAACTGAAATAATTTTCTTTAGGGAATGTTATTTTAAAATATTTTCTGAAAGAGGAACTTAAATCATTTTGATTTTTTTCATTTGTAAAACAGCCACAAATCCTGTTTCAGCTTTTGAAACAGAAGTCTCCATTTATCACTTGAAATACTACTTCCAATGTCATTTTATATATTTAAATTAAATAATAAAGTTGTTAATCCACCCAATTTTTAAAATGGCATTTAGCCAAAAATTTGTTTTAGATTCATTTAGAGAACAAAAATAACATTTTTTCCTGACTTGGTGTAGCTACTTGCCTCTTAGTTACAAGTCTATTTTATCTCTGTATGTATCCCGGTGTAATATGCAATGAAGTATACACTGTCCACATAGAGGAGTGAATACATATTCTAAACACACAATTTATGAAGGCTCATGTATATCTATATTTGGAATGACTTATTCCTTATGTGTTAGAACCACTGATAGCTTTCCTTTGAACTAAATAGTGCAAATTTCTATTGACCAATATGTAACTTCTATGCATGTAAAATACACCACTAAAATATATCCTTTCTGTACACAGCTATTCTATAGTGCTGAGCAATCAGTGCACCTCATGTTTGCATTTTTATCATTTAGATTCTTCCAAATGTTCAAATGCTTGTGGTTTATTCTCATTTTGCAGTCTCTGCCCTTTTTTGATCAATGCTAAATGTGTCAGATCCTTGTCTTTTCAATCTTATTTCCAACATATCAAAGACAGCAGGACATCAAAACATCAGTGTTTTGACTAAGTTAAAATATGAGTTTGATCTTAAATATGCATTATGAGATTATACACATGATTTTAGTTCATAGATATCTTTAACTGGTTTCCTCAAAGTTGAAACAAAAAAACCAATAATTTTACCAATTTTTTCTCTAGTATACCAGAAGAGTTAAATTTAATGATTTCATATTACTGAACTGCCAAACACATAGACACCAGTAATTAAACAGTTCATGAATTCATCTTAGGTGTATAGCAAGGTAACAATGACAAAGTGTCATCTAAATCCTTAGGTACTATAACAAACAACAACTGCAAAAGTAAGAACAGACTCTGGACTCTGCTGTGTTTAAGGATCAATTAGGATTTGCCTGCAAGTCTGGATATGAATTTAGCATTTTAACTACTCTGTACTATTACCTTTCCTTTCTCTGCCTCCTGAGATTGCCCTTAATGCACTCTGAAGTTACGCCTACAAGGACAGACACAGATAAAGATGTTCTTCTGTCCATAATCTGAACTGTTCACAAACAAGCCAATTGGTGTTCCAGATGTTAAACAGAGGTGTTAGTGCATGGTTATGGCCAAGGGAAAAAGTTGTCTTAGTAAACATATGCCCTTCATCTCAGTAACACAATTATATGGTTTCTGGACTAGAGCTAACTCCCTCTGGCCAGTTTGGTGCATCTTTTCATTCTCATCTTCTAAACTGGCAAAATATGATGGATTTTCTGGGAGTTATCTTAGCCTTCCTTGAAAGCAAAGATACCTTGCACATTGTGCAGAAACAGAGACCAGCTCAGGGTAGCAAGTTTCCGGTAAATTCACACCTGAGCTTCCTGTGAACTAATTTCCCATGTAAACAAGTCCTGACAGACTGACAAGGTATCAGGAATTTTTAGATGTTCTCAGCTACCCTCATTGCAGAAATTAAAATAATAATGGCTCATTATTTTACAGACTTCTTATACTGTGAAGTCACTCATTAAAGGTTTTAAGACTGTAATGGTGGTGACATGTTACTGCTAAATCCACTCAAATGTCCTATGAATAATTTGCATGTTCATTGTTTCACATGGAATATAAAGCACAAAAGGAGGGGAGTAATCCAGAAATACAGCCAGTCCTTTGCTTCCTGGAGATTTCTCCCATATTCAGAAGCTTGTCTAACATTTCTTACTTACACACTGTGAATATTAAGGCAAAACAATTTTTTTTTCCCCAGTTTACGCTATATGTTATATGAAGTGTCCCTGGCATTTGGCAATGGCATGAGCACGGACAAGTCATCATTCTACTTTGCTGCAAAAATCCCTTACCTTTTATGATTTTATTGTTGCATTCATTCACACTTACACTGTTTCTACTGGTTCCTCTGTCATCTCCTGAATTGAATCCAAGCTCTTCATTCTTTCCTCCTAAGCCAGCATAATATGACAGTTATGGTAAGTTGCAGGCACACCGCTTATTTCCTGAGTAGGTCTTTTCTTCCTATTATCCTTTGATCTACACTTAGACCTTGTTCAGCTGATACCAAAATAGCAGCATAAAAAAGCTGCATAGGGGCACTTCTACATATATAGAGTAAACCCCCAGAGCAGTATTACTAGCATTTGTATTACAGTGGTGCCTAAAAATCCCAGCTGAGATCAGTACCTTACTATGCCAGGCACTAGGAAGAACAATAGCACATTACATATCTTGGCACTGATGAGCTTACAGTAAAAAAGGACAAAGTGTTGGAAGGTTTACACAAAAAGCTGGAAAGTCACACACTGAGTTAGTGGGATAATCAGGAGTTGACCCTTGATTGTCTGCGTTTTGAAGTCTTTCTGTATTTTGCAACAATAATTTAAGGCAGGGCTGGCTTTTGCAAGACCTGAAGCTAAGAGATCCAGGTTTTAAGGCATCGGAACACCTGTGTCAAAAATGGCAAACATATTTTTATGACTTCTGTGCTGTCCATTCTTATCTGTGAAAATAGTGGTGAAAGAACTTCAAGGGATCAAGAACCCAATTTCCTGTAAAAGATGTGACTGGATTGCTGTCATAAAAATATATTCACTTTTTAATGACCTAAACTGGTTATATTCTGAGATCCTGTCTATTTAGCACATCTCCTTAGCATTACCATCCACATTTACTTAAGGAGACATCAGCTGCAGAAAATGAGTTCTTCACATCTAGTGAGCTCAAAACCATGTAAAACCTGACCAACAGATGAGTTAATGCTGAATTTATCCCTGAATGGTTCCTTCCAGGAGTCATTATTCAGTCATTTGGAAACTGAGGGAGAGTCTCTTCCACTTTAGTTAAAGCCAGAACCTCAAAATTATCTCCCATGAGAAAAGCCATTAGGATGCATAGGAGAATGATACCACACGAGCCCAGAAATGCTTCTGAGGGAATGGAAAATTTCCTCTATTTGTCTATGAAGGAGCAGCAGACTGACATTTTTAAATCCTGGAAAGAGAGAAGATAAAAATTTCCAGTGGATGTGTGACTATGCTTTCTATTTTCTTTCAAAATAAGTTTTACTTCATGTTCTTTTCCACCCAGGATTCAGGACTCTGACTGGGTTTGAAAGAGGAGGGGAGATGATTTATGATGCCACTGCAAAGCAGAGAGTAGAGGGATGTGCCATTTCACACCAAGGATTTAAGCATATAAAATCCAGACATGTTGCTCCTAAACTATGGTTTCTGCAAGACGTTTCTGTAGACTCATATACAAACACATAGTTTATAAAAACATGGAACCATAGAATATCTTATGTTGGAAGGTACCTCTGCAAGTCAACTAGTCTAACCCACTGCTCAAAGAAGGGTCAACTTTGAAACCAGGTCAGGTTGCTCATGGCTTTGTTTGGCTGAGTTCATGTTTTATAAGTGTTTGAGATTATAATGTTTAACTGATTTTTAAATAGGCATTTTGCAGAAAGCATTCCTTCTCTGTGTTACTCTCAAGAACACAGAGAACCACATTTCCTCTCTTACAGTATTTTGAGGATGGTGGTCTTCAGGCTTTTGAATTTTGAATGCTGTAAGCACTGTGGGCTGCAGTCAGGTCATAGGGGAAGGTAAATATGGCTTTACACAAACTTCATGACTCTGTGTGTTAGGATCAATGAGAGGCCAGGCTGTCTATCTGTTTAGGAGGTCACCGGGATGGTTCTCTCACTTATATTAGCAGTCTCTGACTCCGACAACCCCTTCTGCTTAGCCAGGAAATACTTCCCAGGAGCTATTTTCCTTTCTGCAGGGAAAGATGGTAAGGGGGTGGTTATGTGGGCTCCCTCCATCTAAGGATTCCCTCTACAGAAGTAGAAGGGAAGAAATCTTCAGCTCATTGTAGCATTTATGGTTACTTCACCCTAATGGAACTAGATTCATGAATCACGGGGGAAGGGAGTGCCCCTCCTCCCCCTTTTTTTTTTCTTCTAATGGAGTATCGTCATGGACTTTCTAAAGCACAGAAGTGACAAGATTTGTCTCCAGTCTCTGTTCTCCTGTGTCTTCATTCTAACAGGTGCAAAACACAAGAAAACTTTTCCTTCTTGCATGAATTCCGCAGAGGTAGGACAGCGCTCTAGAAGGGAGAGGGCTCACTGGACTGTTGTCATTGCTCCTTTCTGCCAAAGACATGGGGACAGAGAGGGGATGGAGAAGGTTACTTGGTCTAGAGAAAAGTTGAAAGAGAACCTGGCCATACTAAAGTATTAATCAAAACTGCAGGGGAACAAAGGGGAGCATTTCAGCCAATCTTGACTGGTTTGGGATCACATCTTGTGAACACAGAAATGAGATTGAAGAGTTTGAATATAGAACCTAAATCTAGAATTTTGATAATGAGAAATCAGTGACTGCGGTTTTAATAGTATTTTAACACATAGCATTTTTATAAATGTATTGTTATAAATTGTCAATGATAAAAAAATACTTTTAACAGTTGCTATAACTATTGATTAGATTGCTCACTATGGACTATTCAAAACTATTGAGATTATGCTATGATTATGTAGAAATAAAATTCTCCAATTGGGAAGCAGTCTATGAAGAGGAAAAGTCTCTAACAAACAAATATCATTTGCACATAGGCTAACTTAGCTCTAAACATATAAAGACATTGCATACTTGGTAGCGATGATAAGAAATTAATATATACTTCCTGGTTATGCAGTAAAACTACTCATAGCAATCAGGTTTGGAGGAGAAAAATTAATAGATGGACATACTAGGATCCACTTGAAATGATGGGTATGGGAGTAGTTTTGACGGTTTTACTGTTTGTCTCTCAAGATCATCAAGCATTGCAGAAAGTTGGGAGTAAATATTAGATATTGGCTTTACAATACAAAATTGATTTTCCTAAAGGTGGAGTGACCATTTTCCAATGTTTATTCATTTATAGCTGCCTTCTAAATTGATATAGCAGTAGAGAAAAGATAGAGTTCAAAAGGTTGTCTGGATCTCCTTTTATTCTATTTTAAGAGATTTATGGAAACTGTCACTGATAGTACAAAGAAGCTTTTTATCTGTGTATGTCTATGGCTTGTTTTGGCTATTCTTAGATTGTGTGGGAAGAAAAGCAATTCACCAATACTTTTTAGCATAAGAATTATTAAAGAATAGTAAAAAAAAAAAAAGAAAAGAAAAAGAAAGGCTTTGAATAAAGTGAGACATTCCTTAAAGGTAGAGGATTTGGTATAGTATGAAAGGAAGCAATCTCAGGCTCAAAAGGTTATTAGAACATCTAAGAAGCCCTGCTGCCAAAATCTCTGTAGCACTATTAATAAACATACTTCAGTGGGTAAAATATGAAATAAGATTATAAGGATCAGTATAAGAGAGCACACATCCTTTGCAATACCCAGTTTAATTAAAAGTGGTATTACTGTCGATTCGAAAGCATTGAAGTTGAACATGAAGAAGGTTTTGCTTAATGTTATTAAAAGCATGACGATATGAAGATGATTTTGTAGGTGTCAGGAATATTTTTTTAAAGAGATGTTTCATGTTAGACTTTAAGACTGGAATGAGGAAGCTATGCAATTCTGTTGCCAGTTAGTGAAATTGAAGAGGAAGCATTATTTGATTTTGAGATATCTTCCCTTGATTGGATTAATGACTTACAGAGTGTGTTTAATAATGTGTCAACTGTGTTTGTTAATGTTTTTAAGATTATTTGAAGCAAGAGGCAAATTTAATCTATTTCAAAATCTTATAATGTTACAAGGGCTATATGAAAGATCTATAATAGAGCACAGAGTAGGAATATTTCATTAGATTTCATGTTTGTTACTAATAGAAATCTTCACCCAAATCCATGATATTCTAAGATGATTCCAGGCCAAATTTTGGCTGAATGTGAAAAAAGTGGGGGGTGGGGGGGTGGGAGGGTTGTCATAAATAGAAGCCATTAATGTGATGTGCTAACGTATTTGTTTTGGCAGAGTTTTGACTAAACTTGAACCTTTTTTTAAAAAAACTGGAAAAGCCAAGTAAAATTTTGAGGATTTTGAATCCACCTAAAAGGAAGAGAGAAACATCTGGGGATGGGAAAAAAATCCATAATATAAGATGCGGTTGGTGTAAATACTTCTGACTGTTGAAGCTGAGGTTTACATATATGCTGTTCAGTTGTCCTGACAAGAGGCTTGCTGGAAACAGAAGCTTTTACAGATAAAAAGGAGAAATGAGGGCTTCTTCTCTGTTGCTAAGTGCAGTGTGTGGGTATGCATGTGTGAGAGAAGTAATTCCTAAACACAATGTAATCACAGAATCACAATCACAGAACAGCTGAGGTTGGAAGGAACCTCTGGAGATCACCTAGTTCAACCCCCCTGCTCAAGCAGGGTCACCTAGAGCACATTGCACAGGATTGCATCCAGGCGGGTTTTGAATATCTCCAAGGAAGGAGACTCCGCAACCTCTCTGGGCAACCTGTGCCAGTGCTCTGTCACCCTCACAGTGAAGAAGTTTTTCCTCATATTCGGATGGAACTGCCTGTGTTCCAGTTTGTGCCCGTTGCCTCTTGTCCTATTGCTGGGCACCACTGAAAAGAGTCTGGCCCCAACCTCTTGACACCCTCCCTTCAGATATTTATATACATTGATAAGATCCCCCCTCAGTCTTCTATTCTCCACGCTAAACAGGACCAGCTCTCCAGCCTGTCCAGGTCTCTCTGAATGGCAGCACAGCCTTCTGGCGTATCAGCCACTCCTCCCAGTTTTGTATCATCAGCAAACTTGCTGAGGGTGCACTCTGTGCCTTCATCCAGGTCATTGATGAAGAAGTTGAACAAGACTGGACCCAGGACTGACCCCTGGGGGACACCGCTAGCTACAGGCCTCCAACTAGACTCTGCGCCACTGATCACAACCATCTGAGCTCTGCCATTCAGCCACTTCTCAAGTCACCTCACTGTCCACTCATCTAGCCCACACTTCCTGAGCTTGCCTACGAGGATATTTTGGGAGACAGTGTCGAAAGCCTTGCTGAAGTCAAGGCAGACAACATCCACTGCTCTCCCCTCATCTACCCAGCCAGTCATTCCATCAAGGAAGGCTATCAGATTGGTTAAGCATGATTTCCCCTTGGTGAAGCCATGCTGACTACTCCTGATCACCTTCTTGTCCTCCACATGCTTGGAGATGGCCTCCAGGATGAGCTGCTCCATCACCTTTCCAGGGATGCAGGTGAGGCTGACTGGCCTGGAGTTCCCTGGGTCCTCCTTCTTGCCCTTTTGGAAGACTGGGGTGACATTGGCTTTCTTCCAGTCTTCAGGCACCTCTCCTGTTCTCCAGGACCTTTCAAAGATGATGGAGAGTGGCCTAGCAATAACATCCACCAGCTCCCTCAGCACTCGTGGGTGCATCCCATCGGGGCCCATAGATTTCTGGATGTCAAGTTTGCCTAAATGATCTCTAACCCACTCCTCCTCCACCAAGGGAAAGTCTTCCTTTCTCCAGACTTTCTCTCTTGCCTCCAGGATCTGGGGTTCCTGAGGGCTGGCCGGAGCAGTAAAGACTGAAGCAAAGGCGGCATTCAGTAACTCTGCCTTCTCTGCATCCTTCGTCAYCAGGGCACCCACCCCATTCAGCAGTGGGCCCACATTTTCCCTAGTCTTCCTCTTGCTATTGATGTATTTGAAGAAGCCCTTCTTGCTGTTCTTGATATCCCTTGCCAGATTAAACTCCAAATGGGCCTTGGCTTTCCTATTCCCATCCCTGCATTCTTGGATGACATCCCTATGTTCCTCCCAAGTGGCCTGTCCCTGCTTCCACCTTCTATACATTTGCTCCTTATGTTTGAGCTTTGCCAGGAGCTCCTTGCTCATCCATGCCGGTCTCCTGCCCCCTTTGCTCGACTTCTTGCTCATAGGGATGCACTGTTCTTGAGCTTGGAGGAATCGATGTTTGAATATTAAACAGCTCTCTTGGACCCCCCCTCCTTCTAGGGCCCTCACCCATGGGATTCCTCCAAGAAGGTCCCTGAAGAGGCCAAAGTTTGCTCTGCTGAAGTCTAGGGTTGCGATCCTACTTGGTGCCCTGCTGCCTCCTCGCAGGATCCTGAACTCCACCATCTCATGGTCACTGCAGCCAAGGCTGCCCCCGACCTTCACATCTTCCACCAGTCYTTGCTTGTTTGTTAGTACGAGGTCCAGCAGCACACCTCTCCTCGCTGGCTCTGCCACCACCTGTGTCAAGAAGTTGTCATCAATGTTCTGCAGGAACCTCCTGGATTGCTTGTGCCTTGCTGTGTTGTTCCTCCAGCAGCTATCAGGGTGGTTATAGTCCCCCATGAGAACCAGGGCCTGTGATCATGAGACTACTTCCAGCTGTTTCTAGAAGGCCTCGTCTACTTCCTTTTCTGATCAGGTGGCCTGTAGTAAACACCCACAATAGTGTCACCCATGCTAGCCTGCCCTTTAATCCTTACCCATAAACTCTCAACCTGCTCATTGTCCACCCCCAGGCAGAGCCCAATACATTCCAGTTGCTCTCTCACACAACGGGCAACTCCCCCTCCTCACCTTCCTGGCCTGTCCTTCCTCAAGAGCCTGTATCCATGCATAGCAGCATTCCAGTCATGTGAGCTATCCCACCATGGCTCTGTAATTGCAATGAGATCATAGCTCAGTGACTGCACACAGATCTCTAATTCCTCCTATTTATTCCCCATGCTGCATGCATTTGTGTACAGGCACTTCAGGCAATTCAGAGACGTATTTGAGTATGCTGATTTCCCAAGAGGGGTGCAAGAGGATTCCCCATAGTCTTGTCTTGTAGGTATTTCCTTAGCTGCATGCAATTGCTGGAGGTATCCCCACTTGAGCCCTGTTTTGCTGACTGCATGGTCACTATAACTCTCCCCTTCCCCCATCTTTCCTAGTTTAAAGCCCTCCTTACCAGGTTGGCCAGCCTGTTGGCAAAGACACATGTGCTCCATTTAGGGAGGTGGATCCCATCTCTCCTAATCAGTTGTTGATCTTAAAACAGGGTCCCATGGTCACAGAAACCAAATCCTGTTGCTGACACCAGCAGCACAGCCAGTTGTTTACTTGCAATATCCATCTACTCCTCCTCCTATCCTTCCCCCTCACTGGCAGGACTGAGGAGAAAATGACCTGGGCCCCCAGCCCCCTGACCACCATCCCCCAGAGCTCTGTAATCCCATTTATTTCTTTCTAATTTGCCCTTGGCAGTAAATGGAGAAGAGTGTATATACATATGTGCATACAGATATGCGTGTGTTTTTGTATCTGGAGCAAATAGGGAGCATAGGCCTTTAATCCTCTCCTGCAGCAGAAGAAGCAGATTTGCCACTTGTCTGGCCAACAAATTACACAAAGACAGGAAGCCTCAGCCCCTCTTTCCCTGAAGCCAACACTATAAAGTACAGTGGGCTTTGATGGACACTCTGTTGTGTGCAAGAGGAATATGAAGCTGAACGGTAACATTAGCAATAAGGGAACTTTAGCCATAGGTGGGATTAATTTGATGAACTGTGGATATCCACATATAAGCCAGTCATCTATACTCCCTTTATAGTCAGTGGAGAGAAATAGGCAGCTTTAGAACATGATTCACCTCGTCCTAAAGTAGATGACTAAAACAGAAGCGCAGCCATAATTATTCTCCCCCTTGTTAAAAAGGAAGCCTAGTAGGATCATGTTAAGGGTGGATTAAATTAAAAATTATTAAATTGAGGTAAAATGAAGCTTCTGTCTCCCTGAGGGTGAGGGTCAAAGACACTGTGTGGTTACTGGTAGATCTACGAATACTCAGGGGTACAAACTAGCCAGACTGCACAGACAAAATAAGCTATAACTGTGTACATTTGCACACATTGTTCTGTCCTTCTGTTTTTCTGTATGTGATCACTTTTTCTCCCTACCCTTTCAGGTGCTATATCTGTATATTTATGCATATAAATGACTTTCTGTATAGATATAATTGGCTTGTATACCTCTGCACTTTCCTCCTGTGTGTGCTACTGTCCTTGTGCCACCTCTTTTCAAGGTGTTTCTCTCCCTTACTCTGCAAGAAGTCACACTGAAGTAAGGAACGACGTTCCTTGGGTAAAAACTAAGCATATTTATAATTGGCAGAATCTATCCTTAAGAAATCTGGTCCTTCACTATTACCCATATTATGCCTCTAATGTATTACATGAAGCTAAAGCAGGGTGGTAATTCAGGGCAGAATAAGAAAAGAACAAATTGAAATCTTAGATACACTGAATCATTTCAAAATGGAAGTACCTGACAGTATTCATTCTAGAATACTTAGGGAACTGGCTTAAGCAATCTCAGAGCCATTAGCAGTAATTTTTTCTGATAAACTGTGGAAGACAAAAGAAATTCCAAAGACCAGGAGGCCAGGAAATTATAGACCAGTTACCCTAACTTCAGTTTCTGGAAAAAGACAGGAACTAATCAGCAGAGATTAAGTTAAGCTAAGAATAGCACCCAGTGTGGTCTGGTCAAAAACGTGTCACATCAGAACAGCATGTTTTACTTTTATGATAAGGTAGCAAGCATTGTAGACAGGAGAAGCAGCAGATACACATTACTGTCTCAGGCTTTACACCGTCTCAGATGATACACTCATAAGAGACAAAATGTAGTTTAGAAAATAAACAGCTGTAGCCTGCACAGGTGTTTGGAGAACCATACTCAGAGAGTAGTTGTCAGTGCTCCACATTTCAGACCAGACAGATGTATCAAAGAGGGAAGATAGGTCTGGTATTATTAATTATATTTCCATTAGATGGCAGAGTAGAGAGTACACACATTACATGAACCATGATAAACCAAGCTGGGGAGGGCTACCAGGTTAGAATTTCAGCTGCTCTTGAAGTATTGGAAAAAAGGTGTGAAAAACAAGGTGAAATTTCACGTGGACAAGTGAAAACCTTATACTTCTGTGCAAATAACAGCACAAATAAGACAGGAAGCAGAAGAGTGAGCAGAAGCGTTCTGCAGAAGTAGATCTGGAAGAGGTAGTTGACAAATACTTTAATCCAGATGTTGTGACTCACAGTGTAACAAAAGCAAGTCCTTTTTACCATCCTGTGACACTTTTACCATGATGATAAAATGATTTAAAAAAAAGCTATAAGAACCCTGAATTATACAGTGCTTTCAATACATGATTGGAAAAAAATTATGGACAAGAACCTTCTAAATGTATTACTGCTATAATTATCCTTCTTTGAAATCAACATAACAGTGTTTTGGCTAGGTATTTAATTTAGCTTTGTTTCCTTTGTTTTTGCATATATGTTGTTTGTTTGGTTTTGAGTCTTAAAATAGAACACCCTAATTATAATCTACTATAAACTTTCTTACCATGGACCAAATGTAGTTGCCTTTCATCTCAGATCATTATTTGAGCCACAGAAAAATGTGTAGAAAATCCTCTGATATTTTTCTGACAGTATACTGATGTAAATGACTGTACAAGGTGACAGGTTACACAGACCTGGAGACTATGAGCCTTGTTTAGATAGGATGCCCAGTGTAGCAGCTGAGTCTAAGAATACAATGAGTAGCTGGCAATTGCTTGGCCGGACAAAGAAATGTAAGGTAAGTTCTGTCTTCAGACTGTTGCACTAATAATTGGAGGTAGATGGGGAGTAATAATAAATAAGATCCCAAACCATTCCTTTCATAAGGGAATAAAGTTCTTACTGATTTGTTGCCAGCTTAAATAAAACCAAGTAACAAAACAACATACATTGCATATAGGATGAGAAGTTTCTTGTTCACAACTCTGGCCAGGTTTCCAATTGCAATTTGGGGGGGATTTCTGTGTGACTTGCACAACAGTTCTTCCTTCTTCAGCTCCCATCTTACTCGTTTAACCTCCCTTCTTATAGGGCGTTTGCTTCCATTAATTACAATATTATTAACGTTCAATTGACAATATTTAAATGTCCTTGACAAAGAATAATCCAAGTAAAATTGATATCTATTTACATTTTAATTTCTTTCTTGAGAAAATTCTGTCTCTATAACATCATGCTTGTTACAGTAGCACTCATGCCTTTATTTTACATTGTCTCATTCACAGTAATCAAGCATCTGAAAGTGAACATCTCCTTGTATTAATATGGGAGGGGTACATTCTTTTTATTTTATTTTTTCATTTTAAAGGATCTGAAATTCTCTGAAAGCTGTGTTGCAGACTATCCAAATGGTGTTTTTATAGCTCTTGCACATGGAGGCTCATGAGTGTTTGAGAGTACAAAGTGCTGGTGCTGCAGATCTGTCAGATAGAGGAAGTCAGGTCACCTTGGCCTTGTCCATACTGCCTACCCCAAATCATGCCTGGTGTTGTCTAGGGGAATGACATAGGCCAAAGCCTTGCAGGAGAAGATGCTAAGTAAGGACTGTGATGGGCAGTCTTGAAAACCACATCTTAGCCTTGTTTTTATTCAGTAATATTGAAGTAACCCAGAAGACAGCATAAATCTAATACTTGAGTAGAAGCTGGAGTATTATTCCAGGCCACCATGTGGACACAGCACTAGTAGAATTGTGGCATATGGATTTATGATATTATTGCATGTATGTAATGAATACTGTTAAACAGAGAAGAGGAGAAGTACCTCAATAGAAATAATTGAAATATTTCATTCTGTGTTTTTGTTGGTTTGTTTTAATAAACAAAAGGTCAAGTCTAGCTGTCCTCAAAACTGAACTGAGTTGCATAGTCCAGTTAGGTCAAACAAAACTTAAAATTCCACACCACAATGCTGCATTCATTTACCCATGACAGACATTTGAGAAAAAGGTTCTGATATTATAGGCATACAATTTGCTATCTATCGGTATTTAAATTATTATTACATTTCATCTGATAAAGACTGAAACTGAAACTTAATGCAGAATTGCCACTAAGCATGTAGCAGAAAAAAAGGAAAATTAATAATCTTATCTTTATTTAAATTCTCCTGTCTTAAATAGTGCCCGGATCTTTAATACAAAAGCAGAAGAAAGCCTCTTTTTTTAGATTCCATACTGGGATCACTGCCGACTGTCAGACACTATGCCTTATGCCAGAGTTTTGTTCTGAATGTTTTCTCCCTGCAACAGTAGAAGAGGAACACACTTTAAGTAAACTTTTGCACAATTATTGCAAAGAATGAAGCAGAATTTCAATTACTTGCATACTGTATTTTCAGAGGAGCTAACTGTGTATTCAGTCGGAAGCATTAAGTAGATACAACCGCATCTAAAAAGAATGCTTTTTCCTGTGACCTCAGCTGTCAGAAGAAGAAGAACACAGCTGGGAGCAGTATCACAAAGCAGACAACCTAGAGGAAGAGAAGGCTGCAAGCTGTGGCTCAGTAGGGCACGGACAGCTGCAGACATGGAGCTGTGAAGCAGCCGGTTGGAGAAAGCCAAGCCAAGCAGTAGCGTCGCTATGATAAAGCTGTGGGAAGCTTTTTGAAGCTCTGACACGACTCCCCAAGCAGCGTGGTCCACTGAAAGAGAAGCTCTGCCCAGGGCACGGTGGCCTGCGGACGCACTGGAGAGGAGAGGTAAAGCATGTGCGCCAAAGGGCAGGAGGCAGCTGGGCTGCAACAGGCAGGGAGAGAAATCGCTAACTGCCTGCTGACCCAAAAAGCGCAGAAGGGAAGCCAGGCCCACGCTAAAACTTAGGGTAAGTAAAGGTTAGTAAGCCATTCATGCAACTGGTATGAATGGCATGCTAACGCTGTGGGATGATGAGAGAGGAAGTAAACTAAACTTGAAATCTTTTTGTTGGGGAGTGTATTTCCATAGGGGACTGTTACAGGAGACAGGATAGGGAGACCAAATACACTACTGGAAGGAAACATGTCAAGACTCAGCAGGGCAGTGTGTTAAAATGAAGTAGTGGCTCTCTCAGTGTCATCAGACAAGGGGATCTAGCCCTGAGCTGACGGCCAAAATCCAGTCGCAAAATGTAGCACTCCTGCCAGGTTGGCTTTTTCCTGTGGTTTGATGCAAGCAGAATGCTCCTTCCTATACCTATAATGAAAAAAGGAGAACTGCAGAGTGCCTTGGTAACCTGACTGGAAACAAGCAGAAAGACCCTCCCCATGACTAGGGCAGCAAATATGTGCTCCAACTTGCCAGGCTTAGTTAAATGAAATTATACAGAGATTTGTGGCTGACCTCAGACTCCAACCACATTGGCAGATACATATAACCGTAGCCAAGCTGACCACAGAAAGGGTCAAACCCAATCCTGGGGAGAAATTCAGCATTGATACTACAATTCAAACAGAAAGTTCTAGCTATTCATTCTCCTGGAGTTGCATCCCTGATGATTTCTGTGCCTCATTTACAGTACAAACTGTCCAAAGCATATCATTTTATGCTTTCCTTTCAGTAGAGTGCAATGCTGAGAAGAGTGTCTGGAGGCAACAGACAATAAAAATAATATGTAAAGGGAAAATGTGAACAACTTGAAACATTTTTCGAGTCTTTAACAGTGTAAAGTGTCTTATTATTTTCCTAACATAAGTGAAAAACAACAGGGATAGAAATGGTTGGTAATATACCAAGAAACAGGTGTAGGTTACATGAAGCCTGTTAGAAGTATTGCAAGTTGTTGCAATATAAAGAATACTTCAAGACCCTGTGCAAACTCAGCAAACAGTCTCGGTTTAGACCAATTAAACAGACGTGCACATTACAAGAGCTACTGTTAAAAATTAGTGCTAACTGACAACTCTGGGTTTATATTCTCAATTGTCCAGCAACAGAGTGAGCAGAAAAAGCAGACTGTCCTCCAGCTTTAGTTGTTATGTCAGTTTTGGGCCACACAGGGCACTGCACAGGGATAATATATGAATAACTTCTGTCATAATATTCAAATGATTTGGATAACATTTAGAAACCTTCCTGCTAAATTTTCGATAGATCTTTCCCCAACTAGGGAAAAATGAAGGTTTGATAGGTTACATAAGGGCTTTCCCTTGGATGTCTTTTTTGTTTGTTTGTTTTTTGTTTTTGTTAGATGGTATCTGGAAGTGAGACATCCCTTGTGATTTATGCTTCTGATTAGGAAAACACATCATCTGACACTTTATTTACACCAAATAATTTATAAGAAAGACTGTTTTTTACCTCTGAAGCGATGGGTGAAATGGTTCAAATGAAAAATTAAATCCTACTTTTAGGAATAAAAAAGAAAAAAGAGGTGGGTTTAAACTGTTGGGTGGGGGTGGTTGGGGTGGTTTTTTTTTTTGTTTGTTTGTTTGTTTGTTTGTTCCTGGGCTTTTCCTCTCCTTTTTCAGTAGGAATTAGGCAAAAGATTCTCCCCTTCTTTTCCACACTCACGTTATTAGCCAATGCCCTGAACCACACTGCAGTTTACAGTACCTGTGAGCAACATCCTCTTGAATATTAGTCATTATGGATTAGATTCAAAAATAAGGATTTAGGAAGTGTCTTTAGACCACCTATGGAAGTTTGACAAATTTCATTAGTAGCTTATAGTTTAGTTTCCTAAAGTATAGTTTTATTACCATCCTACAGTTTGAGGGAGCCAAAGAGACTCAGCTAAGTTTGCAATGGCAGTTATTTGGAGCAACAGGATCACATCAGGAGACCAAGGCAGTCAGTGTTGAGGCTGCTACCAACATTTACACTCTATGCGTTTCAGAGGTTTTAGCTAGATTAGATTTAGTCTAGTGCACTGAATCAAAAATCTCCGCTACACATGAGATTTGAAACTGTCCAAAGGACCAAACAGCAGGTTAGACCTTTATGAGGATTTGGAATTCATTTGTTGTGCACCACAAGCATAGTTTCTGATTTTGTTTCCTCTGGAGAGAATTGATAAACTGTATACCAAATACATGTGCAGTTAAGTGGAAACTTCTGGGGGATTTGCTTCAAAACTATGCTATTAATCTGAACCAAAATACTGATGCACAAGCATCTCAGACTAGCTAATTCCACAGTTGTCAGGTGTGATTCCTCAATCTGTTAACAGAGAGCAGTGGTCATAAAGTCTGAATTGTCCATTTATAGTAGTCTGTATGAATATAGTCTAGTTTAGGTTTCTTAGTATCAAATTTAGAACTTTTACATCTGGACTCAGGTATTACTTAGCCCTTAAGTTGTCCACAGCTCAATTTCTGATGTGAAAGTTCTGGGTGGCATTAAAGTAGACAGCTCCAGTTTTCAGTGTTTCTTATTGGTTTGCTTAGGTGATCCCTGGCTTCTCTGACTTCTGTGAATCACATTCATATGCATCTACATTTATCTAGACATTATTCAGGGATCCAACGTAATTAATTCAGATCTGTTGATTTTTCTGTGCTGATTATGCACTTATGTAAGTTAACGGGTACCAGCCTTGGTGTCTCCTTGTGCACTGGCTTTCATTTAAAAGCAACCAATTGTTTATTCTCCTCATCTCTGGACCATATGGCTTCTGTAATTCCCCAAGCAACTATGAATTGAGTCAGATTCTCAACTCCAATTGCTTGTTTTGCAGCACTGAAGCTAGCAGTGGTTACTGCTTCTACCATTGGCTTTTTAAAATTTCAATTTTCATTCTTAAAGATACTGTATTAACAGCTGGACTTCAGATATTAAAAATAAATATTTTTTATTCACTGGCTAAAGGTGCCCATACCTTTAACTGCACTTCATATTCCAACATGCTATCAAATGAGCAGTTGAACTTACTCCATAACCTGGAGAATTTTACCAAGTGGGATTGAAACATATTTGGGGATTCTTAGTTAAAGACTGGGCTACCACAAAACATGAATCATGGGCTTAACTTGGTGATGAAAGCTGCATGTGAACTCTTTTGAGAAGCAGCTTTCACACATAAATAGCTCAGTGAGTCAAGCTTCTTTTGTACAACTTTGGAAACGGAAAAGTCCCTTCCATTCCCATGGTGAAAAATAAATGGCAAGGCTGAGATGTGTTGCAGTTTAAGTCATGTTTAGGGAAAAAATCCATTCTGGATGATGTAATCTAGTGTTATGTCTAATGGATAATGACAGGGGAAGCCATGCCAAGACCATACTACAGCAGCTGAGCAAGGCAGCCAATGTTTCAGCAGTCTATCTTTATTAGCATGTTTCCTATTGAAAAGCATTCGTCTGCAGTACACATGTACTGCTTAGGAGAGTGTTTATTTATTTTTTATACCAGAAATGGCTAAACATAAACAAAGTTAAACTATGATTTTATTGGGGAGGGGATGAGACATCCAGATTACCTACTACTAAATTATATTTGCTCATTATGAATTAAAAAGCCTTTGCAGTATTTTCAGAGGGAAATATTTTTACAGACTACATATTCTGGGTCCAAACTCTATACTAAACTTCTGAAAGGAGGTCTTTATGTCATTGGAACTTTTGAATAAAATTGTAATTAGTGAAAATTAGAATTGTTAATAAACTTGCCTATAAAAAGTATATAGTCAAAAGAAAGACCTTGCTTAGAAGTGGAGACACAAGCACATTTTACATGTGAAAAATAATTACTGGAAATTCTCCACAGTGATCTGAAGAGCATTAACTCAGGTCTATAGTCTTTATGTAAAACTAGCAACTTTCTCATAAACTATGGTGTTGGGGTTTTTTCCAAATCTAAATGGACTAGCTTTCAGGATAGATATGCACGTGTTTAAACACCCTTGTTTCACAGAACCTTTCTTCTGGTCTTAATGCTAAAAGAACTAATGACAACACTTTTTTATATTAGCAGACATTGCTTTAACTAAATAGTCCAAGTGTGCTGTGTATTAAAATAAAATAAACCCATCTCGCAAGGAAAAATCTTTGGAAAGAGATTATGCCTTGGACTACATGCTTGTTTACAGAAAAGACACATAAAGCACCTCTTGTCCTGTATGATCTACATTGATAGTGAGTAAGACCTGAAAACAGATGAACAAAGAATATGTCATTGTGCTCAGCTCAGCCAGACGACGGGGCTTGAAGCAATCTGGTGTTAGAACAGATCAGAAGCAAAAAACATAAACAGATATTAAATAGATATATACACCCGAAGTAGCTTATTCAGTACTTCTCATTCAGAGATCCACTTAAAATCACAGTCTTAAGGGCTGGTATTTCAAAACATCTATGCAGTGAACTCCAGCACTGCTAATGACATTGAACTATGCTATAGTTCATAAGTCCCCACTGTGGAAATAAATGCCAAGTTATTGTTCAACCTGAGTAGGAAGATTAATCCACATTGCCAAGAGGCAAAACCAGGTGTATTTTAAAATTGTTAGCTCATATGAATTAGTTGAACACCAGTTTCAAAACTGTTTTGACACAGTCCAACACATCTGAAGCTGTACTTTAGCCAAGACTTTGCACAGCACAGCACAGCATAGCTAGTTATCGTAATGTCAGATGTGCTAGTCTGAATCTCAACAGGATTTCTCACATATATTAGTCTAACACCATTAGGAAAGAAATTCTACCATCAAAATAGTGTACCAGGAACTTGTGTTTTTACAGCTGTCTCTTAAGGTCACAGAGTCACAAAGTTCACTGTGTACTTCAGGGAAAAGAAATAACATACATATCTAGCTGGGATCCAAACAGAAAACAAAAGGTAGCTTGTAAACTGAAATAAAAAAAAAATCTTGGTAAAATGTTAATGCATTGATGACTGAGGGATATCACTCACTAATAAGCAAATGGAAAGCTTCCAAAAGCAAGGCTGTGTTGAGAAGATGATGTTCTCATTTACAAGCATTCTGGCCTCTGTTCGTTTTTAATAGATGCAGCAGTTACAAAAACAAGATTACAGAGGCCCTGCGTAGACCCTGTGGCATCTGGTTAAGTGGTCCACAATCTGTCTTTCTTTTCTTTAGGCCCACATCAAAGATGTGCCCTGTTTATCTTTGTGTATTTGCTGTGCAAGTGACCAGACTCACCATTTAAAAACTTGACGGGGTATGTGTCAAATTCCACCTGGAGGAATCCTTTCACCTCCGGTAGGGACATGTTAAAGGGATCTCTAGCTAGAAATCTTTCTCCCTAGTTTTTGAAAAGCAACTTTCATTTCAAAAGGCTGTAAATGTACTGTAGCTGTCATATGGCTATGCATTTTTTAGTTCTCTGCCTGTCAGTCATTGATGCATTAAAGGCATACAACAAAACCAAAAATTCACAACAAACTCTATAACATGAAAATACTGACATCTTAAAGGAATGAGGATTCCTGATTTTTCTTTTTAGGGTAATTGAGCCATCTACAGGAGAAAATCTGCTATCTATTATTCTTATTTCAGACAAAAGAATCAATCCATTTGATGGGAAATGAAGTGTTTTGCAACCAACAGGGTAAAAATCAGAACATTTAGAGAGGATTTACTTGGAAAAAAACAGAAGCAAATTAATCTGAAAACACAGGGCAGAACTGAGCTAAAAAGTATAGTATTAATATAACTATTGAAGAATAAAATCTAGATTCCTTTCAGGAATTTCCCCTTTCAGGGGAAAGACAGACACAGTGTTTTGGTGGTTTCACTCATCTCTTTATTATTACTACTGACAGGTAACTGAATTTCTCCTTTGCCTGAAGCCATACCACCTGAGGTTCTAATCTTGTCAGATTTTATGTGCAAGCATGGTTGAGAGAGCTCTAAGGAATAACAGTTACCACAGGAAATGGTTATTCTTCCTCCTGACTAGTGACACTTGCCATGCAACACACTTCTAATGTGGCTTTCCCTCCCAGCGCCTTAATGCTTTTAAGAGTATTATAGCAAAAGTATATAACAGCTTCTGTGATATGATCCAGGAGATAGGCCACCAGACTAGCAACAAAAAAGTATTAGCTTATCTCACAGTTCTGCCCATTCTGGCTCATCTGAGATGTATCAGGAAAGGAGACGTCTGACAGGAGAGCAAGGACAGGCGCCCACGGGTCCGTTCACACTCTGGCTCAGCTCCACTCTGGCACACTGCCTAACTCTGCATTGTGCACCCACTGTGAAAAGTGAAGATTCTAATGTTAATCTGTCCTTTTTTGGTACACTTTTAATGAATTTGTGTACAAATATAAACTTCCCACACCATGACCAAATTAATCAAAATATTGACAAGCAAGAGTTCATAAAGTGAACTTCAGCTTTGGCAAAGGGAAAAAAGATTGAATACCTGCAATATTATTTGACTTGTTTTGCTGCATTACTATGATGGATATTAGAAAAGTGACTTTTAATGATATTGATGTTTTTCCATGTAGCAAATAGCGATGATGTCTGTTTGTGTTTTAATAGGGTAATTATTTTTGACAAGTAGACAAGTTCTCAGAGATCACTGTCTGAAGCAGGGAGTAAGAATATGAGGTATTCTGTTTCTTGGACTGGGGTTCTTCCTGAAAACGTTACCTATCATTTTTCTTTCATCTTTTCTATTTTTTATGCTTCTCAGCTTGCCTCCATCATCATCTTCAGCTGCCATACCTTTTGTCATGTCCCAGATTCTTTCAGGAGATACAGCATTTCCTGAAACCTGCACTAGATTAGCTGGAAGCCTCCCTTGAAACTGCCTGGGATTTCCATTTAACCTGAACAGCAGGTTTAACTTTTACTGATGGATTGTAAAACAGTTCAGAAGCACTCACATAGTCCTTTCCACTAGCTTTGCCTTCAGATCAATAGCTCAGTCAGATAGGTTGTTATAAACTTGAAACCTCACATTAACTCTTGCAATCATTATCTATACTCAGGCTTGCCCTGCTACTCCAGCTTATAAACTTTAGTAGCACTGATGTAAACCTAGAGCAACTCCGTTCAGTGGAGCCAAACCTCAGTTGGACTAATGGAAATGAAAAGTAATCCTGGCCCACTAGCTTACTCTTTTTCTCTAACTTGACCAATCATCACATCTTAAATCATCTCTTTAAAGCTGATGAATCTCATATGTGATCCAGCAATGGGGACAAATTTTACTGAGCTAGTGCTACTTCTCTCCTTGAGTCCCACATGTTACTCATTTAGTCATCATTATTCTGTATCTACCAGTGTTTTAGAGATGCTTTGGCAGTTAACTAAGATATTCCACCCTCCCCTTTTCTAAACTGTCACTTTAGTTAAGTAGTTGACTAAAGTGACACTTCCGTCATGCCATTTGGTTACTTGTCTTATATTTATTCAACTTCCTATATTCATTATTTTAATATTTCATGAAACAATATGAATTGCAAGGTATATTTTCTGAAATTTTAAAAGGCTTTATTAAAGAATATATAAATTAAAAAGTATATTGATACATAACAGATAACATACCTTTTATACATTAGAGGCAAAGAATTTGCATCATAGTCTTCCCCAAAGACATGGTTAATCTTGGCACCCCAAAGTTATTACCAAATCAAAATAATAAATATTGCAATGTCTCATCTCAAACAGGAGCCAGTAGTGAACATATAAAATCCCCAACTGAATAACCTGTTTGCCAAGTTGTAGGTATTGAATGAAAAGTAAAGTTCCGCATGTGAAAAGGCTCAACACAGGATTTGAACTACTCTACATAGCGATAAAGATTATTTGACCTTAATTACTTGCACCTGAAAAGCACCTCAAGGCTGTACCATACAGATAAAAGAAAGGAAGAAAAGCTTTTTTCGATATGATCATGGGAAAAGTAAATATTGGTAGAGATCTATTATTTTGTGCCCTGTTGTTTGTAAGATCAAAAAGTTATTTGTATTGAAATTTTAAAAAAGAACTTTCTTTCATTTTTACCTAAACCTGTGTTAAAAGTGACTTAAGTGCAAGTGGTAAAACCAAAGCTGTGAAGATCCTCAAAACCGGGAGAGTGAATAATACTCAGTACCCAGGACCACAAAACATTTCCTCAGGGTTCTCCAAAGATAGTAGCATTCACTGTCCAGAGCTGGGCCATGAGCTGATAACGCAGGGGTCTCTGGGAAGAGACCTCCTCCAGCAAGGTCAGTAGCCAGGAAAGCTCCTTAGCATAGAGCAGGAAAGTGGGAAGACACCTTAAATCTTGAAGCAGAATAAGTAACAGCTACCCAAGTAACAGCTCAGCTATTTAATATGTTAGAGAAATATATATATAGTTCTGTCAGGTCTGCATATACAACACGCACACTACTATCCTTAATAACCATGACCAGACTTCAGTTTCACAAAATGACTCAGATCCTGCGCTCAGATCAACCTTGGCAGATCACTGCAAGTGTGCAGAGCTCCAAGACCTTAGAGGGGCTCTTTGCTGGCCTTACGGCATGCTCACATGGCTCCAAATGACAGAATTAATCTCATAATCCCATTGTGGCTGTTTCTTTCTATACCTGTATCCCATTTCTCATCTTTCTGTTAAGCAATATCAGATAGGTGGGGCTTTGGAAAAACTGGCTGTTAATATAGAATTCTGTGATGTGGTAATTACATAAACAGTAAGTATACCTTTATTTATTTTATTTTTTTTTCAAATGTGCACAAGTTCTTGAACAGGTTTACTAACAAACAGCACACTAGAAATGCTACCTTCTGGAAATTTTAGCTTTCCTCTTATTGCATGGGGGGCAAATCTACACAATATGTTAACTGAACACAAAATCTATGGTGAAAGGAAAGTGTATGTAGAAAGCAGAATTCTCTGCTGCTTACCTCAGCTTCTCCCTACATAAAATTTAGCACCCACCCCCCAGATGAAGCATTTCTTCCCAAAACTAAAACCTTGTTCT